>NW_024430159.1:0-28597 GCF_017639785.1 Mesocricetus auratus
GAAGGAAGTTCATAAGACTCAGAACCAAGGGAAAGTGCTATGCCGCCTGTTCTAAAACCCAGACTCCAGACACTTCTCTGCCTTCACAAACAGGAGAATGAAAAGGGGAAACTGAGTCCCGGAGATGCTCAAGGAGGGCAGGCATGGGCATCCCTGCCTTAAGTCATTGAAGCAACTTCCCTCCTGAGTCTTCAACCTCAAGGATCATAGCTCTTTTCAGACCTCTCCCGCAGGCTGCTCAGTAACTTATGTGGTACCCTGCTTTGTGTGAGAAGAAGCAAGAGTCGGTAACCTGCACTCGGTATTAACTCTTATGTTCTCCTTGAGTGATAGGAAAGGAAAGCTTCTTTCAGAGTTCCTTTGAGACTCTCCTTAGGGGATCCACTAAGCTGCCCTCTGTTCTCACAGCCCGCACTCTGCAGCAAGGGACTGAATGCTCCTTGTTCACCAGGCACAGGAGAAATTCCTGCTGGGGTCGGAACAGTGCTCTGGTGTCCTCTCTGAAGGTAGGGAGAGAGTTGCCTCAGAAGCCCAGGATGTGAAGAGGGGCAGGTGGGGGCAGGGTCTCCTGAGGTGTCCCAGGATCTGGGTCCCACCCTGATCCAGCTGCTTGTGGGGGTGGAGTTGCCCCAGTGGAAGCTGTAGGGGCGTGGTGCTGAGGCTTTGCCTGTCATCGCCCCGGGGCGGGCGTACCTCCCCGCTGCCCAATCCCTAGCCTTAGCCTCAGCCTTATGAATAAACAATAAAGTCAAGCGCCCTCCCTCTGGCATCCCAGACAGCCAAGGGAGTGTGGGCGGCCTCTGCATGGGTCGAGGTAGGGATGCCTAGCACAGGTGCAGCCCCTGTCCTCCGTGCTCAGCTGTACTGAATGCTCACAGGTGAGGACAAACCAGCTTCTGCAGACCTGGTGAGAGGTAGGGGTGCAGGGGGATTCCAGGGAGGTGCGGGATCGCTCTGTGAGTGGGGCAGCCCTCCGGGAGGCGGCAGAGGACCCTGCACCCTCACTGGAATGCAGTACACAGGCTCTGACTGAGCAGGGACAGTTCTGTGAGCATTGAGCGAATCTTTCAGGCCTGAAGGATTTCCAGCACTATTTGCTCCACCCCAGACTTGCAGGTCAGTACCTGGGAGCGGCCTTTGTGTAGGCAGAGAGTCCAGGCTGGCTGCTTTTGTCTGGGCTTTGCTCCGTGTTTTGCTCTCCCAGCTCTTGCATTTCAACCTTGTGTAAAAGAAGTTCGCCAAGACTGAGAGTCACTCCTTTCAAAGCATGGATCTCGTTTGTGTTCCTGTGACACTTAAAGCCGAGCAACGCAGGAGAGGTGGGGGCGAGCAAGGCCTCCAAAATGGGTCCTGCTACTTTACTGAAAACAAACATTTGAATGTTTAATGTGGGGATGTCTGGGAGCCTTCTAGTTCTCCTTGGGTCCCCCAGAACAGATGAAGGACACTCCTTGGGAAGGTCACCTAATTAGAAAGCAGACCTAAGGGTCAGGCTGGGAAAACGCTTTGCTGCACTCCGTACTCAAGCTTGGCACATAGGTGTTGAGACCTCGCCTGTGCATGCTGACCAGGGACAGAGTCAATGTAGATGATAATCATGTAGAAACTAAAACTCTGGCTAACCAAGGGAACAGCCAAAATAGGACTCTGAAAAATATGGAGCTGGGGCATTCTTTTCTTTCCTTCAAAAGTAAATTTGGATATCAAATTAAAATGCAGATCTTTCGTGAAAGACTGCAAATAAGGCTGCTTCAAGCGGCCTCCATGTCTTCCCTTTGGAAGTTTTCCTTTGAAACGTAAGAGTTAAAGCAAGTTTCACAAACCACCCACACAGTTCTGAAAGAGCTCTTTACTGAGGACCAATACTCGTGGTCAGAAATTTCATGCCTCCTTGTTCTTTTGTGTTTTTCCTTGATCACAAGTCCTCTGTTGAGCTCCTGTGCATCTATCTCCCTCGGCTAAGCATCTTCTGCGCTGGCAGCTTCAGCACGGAAGCCAGCAAATCCTTAGCAGCATCATTCAGAAAGACTCAGTCCAGGGAGGGCAGTTTCACAGTGACAGAACACTGGTTCTATTGTTCAGAGTAGAGATTAAAGTCGATCTGATTTGCTCTATGGATAAAGTTGAGTTTGTTACATCAACTGTAATAATGAAACACGTGCTTACGACCAGCCTAAATATTGATTGCAAAACTCCCAAGGCTCACTAAGTCTAAGGTAGCTACAGCAACAGAGCCAATTAGGGAAATGTGGATTTGCCTTTGTTTTCATGCAAAGCTTCTGACTATATATTGTGGGTGTTTTCTGCTGGTCCTTCACACTATGGTAATTTGTCACTATAGAATATTTTATTTTAAACGTATCTACAGAATAAAAGAAGAAGCTGAGGTCATCTGCTATGATAAAATTAACTTGTTAATTCCAGATGTGTATCACCCTACTGAGGAGCTTTAACTTAACTTTCAAGTTGTATATGACTTCTTTTCTTCTTTCTTTTTCTTTTCCTCCTTGAGAGATGGGATCTCGCTATGTTGCCCCATGAGGCCTAGAGCCAGATGTAAAGATGAGGCTGTCCTGGAACTCAGAGAGATATGCCTGCCTCTGCCTCTCTAGTGCTCTGACTGAAGATGTGGCTACCATGCATGGTGCATTGCATTGTTGTTAATTGAATATTATTTATCCTAACATAGGTAAAGAATCCCTCCAACAGTAGTCTGGGTTTATTCTCTAAGATGAAACTCTTTTCAGTTAATAAATGTGTGGTCAGTCTTATTTTTCCATGTTACATTTACTTATTGAAGATGCGAAAACGCTGTGAAACTTCTTTTGGTTTCCCTGTAAAGGCCAACTAGTGCTGAGAGGTCTTGCCAAGTGACTGAGGTTTGTGAACCACAAAGGACAGAAATAAGGTGTCAGATTGGGCCATTGAAAAGAGCTGTTTGACGTGGAAGCAACCACTTCGTGAGGGAGACTGCTCAGGACAGACTCTGCACTGAAGATCTGAAAAAGGAAGTTAGGTGAAGAACAAATAGTCCACACTTCACTGATGCTGCAGAATTTTCAAATTCTCCCATCTTTGCAGTTTGAAGGACTTGTACATTGGAACTGCATTAGCATGTCTTATATTGCACGGTATTTATGTTTCTTCAAACTCCTTTCATGTGTGCTGTCATTATTTGTCTGTTTTTTACCCTTGGAAGAAAATAGGATGCTTATGATGATAATGATGGTGGTGGTGGTGTGAGTCTCCTCATCATCATTTTTCATCTTGGGAACTTTGTTGTAATGATTTGCCCAAGGTTCAGCTAGAATCTGAATGCTCTGTTTCTTCTCTTACCAAGGATAGGATGATATTCTGCGAGTGAGAAGCATGGGTATTTTGTCTGCTCAGGAAGGGAGATATGTAGAACTCCTTTGTGATCTGCATGGGGGAGAGTGTGCTTTGCTGGCAGCTGATGGGCCCAAGCACCCTCTTCTCAGGCAGCACTGGCCTGGGCTGCGGCACCTCATGGGGAACACACTCCACCTGTAGCTATTTTATTCTCTCTCTTTCCTCTGTGATGGAACAGGATGCTGAAAGGATCATTTGTCATCCTCACTCTTCCATTTACAGGAAAGGATGGATCCAGCCCAGATCTTAGAACCAACGTAAGGGACCCATGAGAGTTGCCAATAACATTCTGAATCTGTAATGTGGTGCCTCAATGCCAAAAGCCATAGCTAGATTAATAGAGCCAGAGCAGACAAATGAAATAGTATTGACAAGGAGAACCTTGATGCATAGAACAAGTCAAGATAAAACAATGACAATGAATCAATGAGGATCAAGAAAAGCCTATTAAGAGACCTACAAAGAAGGATTTTTTCCCTTCATCAATCAGAGAATTACTAATTGGATTTCTAAAGGTTGACAGGTAATTGAGAAACAAGCTGACCTGATACTCAGAAGCTTGTTAGCTATATCGGCCTCTCTGTAACTGTCTCTGTCTCTGTCTCTCTCTCTGTGTATGTGTGTGTGTGTGTGTGTGTGTGTGTGTGTATTAGTATGTATATATTTGGGTTTTGTGTGGTGGAGAGACAGACCGAAGACAGAGAGACAGACAGACAGACACTCTGAAAAGTTACAATGTGTTGGTGCTGATAAAATGTTAGACTGAATAATCAGCTCAAAGTGACCAAGTGGTGAACACAGCATACATTTAGGTAAGGATAGACTGAGTGCTGTCAAGTCTTCTGGTACAGAATGAACACTGAGTTCTCACTTCCTTGTCCTTAAGTGATCATTTACATTGACTCCCTGCCATCCGCTATTTGTTGTCTATCTGCTTCATCTAGTTGGCATTACTGGAAACTGTAGGCAACAAAGGCCAGCGTAGAGGAGATGTAGTCTTGTTCCGAGTGAGAAAACTTACAAGGATGACAATTAGTGGTCAAGTGCCAGGTATTTTATTGGCAGCAGTTTTCTGTCAGAAACATGGTCAAGGCTTGATAGGGGCAGGAGATACAGAAAAGAACAAGTTCCTGGGCTAGTATGGTGAAAGATTCCACAGGAAAGCGCGTGAGAAAAGTTCTTAAGAGGGAGCTGTACCTGATTAGAAAATGGGAGTTTACTTGGCCCTGATGTGGGTTTCAATAGGAGGTCTGTGGCTGTGTAGGTGTACATGTGGGGACATTGCATTCTGGAAAGGCAGAGAAACCAAATGCAAAAGCAAGAGCCTTGAAATCTGAAATACTCCAAAAGATCAAACAAAACTACATGCTGTTACTGAAACATGTTAATTATCCTCTGCAAACATGTAGTTTTCTCATCTAAAAGATAATCAGGATCATGGTAACACCTGCCTCACTAGGAGGGATTAAATAAGGTAAATTTCCATCATGCACCTAACAAAAGTTGGCACAAAGAATTACCCAGGCAGCAGCCACATTTGATTGATCACTGTCATTTTCTTCTCAAGAACAAGTCATCTGGGTGGCCTATAACAGATTACATAGGAGAGCGTCTAGACAGAGTCCCTCTTAGAAGGAAATTAAAATCATGATGCTCTAGTTGGGAGGCAACAATTCCAAGAGGGATAATGAACACAGAATCACAGAAGTTGGGACTGGGGGATTTATAAGAGAAAAAACTGATGATGATGCTGAAAGTTGTGTGAAAACAAAGTTGTGCTTGAGGCAGACCTGAATAGCTACTGGACTTTATAAACAGGGGAAGACCCCATCAGGAACTTGAAGGCTATTTGTCAGTTTGAGTTGCAAATGAATGTTTTGCAAGCAGTCACTGCAGGATCTGTCCTTGCTTTAAAGTTCAAGCATCTGTTTGGACAGAAAGGAGAAAGGACAGATCTACAAAAGGCTGCTTCTGCCTTAGAGTAAGGATTTTTCCTCTCCATTCCTCCTCAGTTTTTCACAATATTACTGTAAATAGCAGCCAGTTTTCACAACTTACCTGTGGCTTCAGTAATCTTAGGAGAGTGTGCATGGTGCTTTTATAAAAGACATGAAGTGCAATTTATCCATTGGATTGGTTGTAAAAATGTTTAACATGCTGGTTTCTCTGCCGTGTCTTTGTTTTGGTAACACACTGAAGCAATACCTCTCTTCATCTCAGCTGGAAAACACAGATCAAGTAAACGTGAACAAAACCCGATGTTTAAGTCTAAGGCTACAATTTTTGTTTGCTTTTCAACATCACTTTTCATTGTCACTGAAGCTTGACTATGCCCAGACTTCACAAAGAAGGAGATCCTGGACTGTGTCTACTTCAGATGGTGAAAGACAATGCCTGACAGAACAGCTTATCTGCCCACCCAAAATGCTCAGAGCACAGCCAAGCCATTAGAGAAGCTTGATAGGGAGTGACAGACAAAGTGATACTGATTAGCTCTCCGAGAAATGCTTTCTAAACTTGGTAGAGTTAATACCTTCTGCTTGTTAGGAACTTGGTTAGTTTGTCAGAACTAAGGGACATTGAGAGAAGGCAAGAACAGCACCAGGGAGGCAGGATGAACAGTAGAGAAGCATTCCTTCCTTTGCTCCTTGAGTATTCTGATGACGGAGATAATTTAACTCAAGACACGGATGCTCAAAAGCGGTGAAATGTCCCCTTTACTCTTCTCCCAGCACAGTACCCTAAGGACACGAATGACTTTTCAGACAAAATTTGCTCAGCCTTTCCTCTCTCCTGGGTACTTGGCCACATAGGAGGTATAGAGCAGAGGGAAGAAAGACAAGGAGAGAGACCACAAAACGTGCCTACATGGTTTGTGTGGGGTTAAGGATATTATCATCAACCTGACTGTGGCCAACCCTTTGGGTCATATTTACTAATGTCTTACAGTTCCCCCTGTCTGATGCTAACTCCTAGGCAGGGTAATAGGACCTGCACTAGGATTGGAAGATGAAGGCACTGAAGTCATCTATTAATCTGAGTGGCAGACTGCTCGCTGCTGCCATTCCTACAGGCCATCGTTTCTCTTTCCCCTGGACTTCAGATGTTGCTTGCAGCCGTGGAGAAAGGGAGCACATGGCCTCAACACACGGACACACAAAAGGCTGTGGCTCACCCCCACTTTCTCTGCTGTAATTGGATTTGGAAAGCAGGTGGCCAGCACTTAATCACAGAAGCAACATCCTTTAGAGCAGGCAGATTTCCCTGCACACAGACATTTAGAACTCTAGATGGAGATGGAAATATGACCCTGAAGGAGAATTCTGTCTTGGAAAGGTGGTTGAGGCTTGTTAAACCTTTACATTTTTCTCCTTTCCACTAAATCTAATTTGTCCATAAAATTTTCCTCTCAGTCCACAAGACCATAAATCATAAAACGTACAGTCTCGTTCACATGTGTGGTAACTCCACTCCTGAAGGAATCATGCTGAGACCGCAGAAGCACCGTTTTGTTTCCCTTCATGGTAACAGGATGCGAATATACTCTCACAGAGGTAGCAGATTCTCAAAGGGTGTTTTGTTAATGCCCCATTTTATCAAAGGGAGAACTGAAGTTATTTATTCAACTTTTAACAACAACAAAAAGATTCAGAAATCATTTCCCAAGCTAGTCCACGCCCCTCTGAACTCTGTTACAGTCCTTTGGACTATTCTGGATTTTATCAAGAAATATGACGTCATGTAGACTAAGTTTTTAAGGCCCTATCTTGTTTTGAACTCAGGTCCTTGTGCATGCTAAGTAGGCATTCTGTCCCTGAGCTTCAGGCCTTGCCCCTGGGCACCCATTTCATGCTATAGTATGTTTAGTAAGATTTTATCAAATGGAAGGAGAGTGGAGGGCTTCCTGGGCAGATCTGAAACAAACCAGAAATTAGTGCAGTTATTATCAGTGTTTTGGTATCTTACAATATCATTCTAGTTTCCTAGTTCAGGTTGTCTACACAGAAATCCCAAGGTGTGATCTCATTGCCCTTGGTCACTTTTGATTCACAGTTTTCATTTGTCATTGTTTCAAGTAAGAAAAAGTGAGACATCAGGACAAACTCTCTATAGGCACATGTGTCCTGGCTATGGAATAAGACATATTCTGGTGCATCTAAACTAGAGTGACATCTCAAATGTTGGCATGCATTGACATGTGTTATTTCAGACATATTTTTCTTATTATACTGGGGACCATGATTTGGGAAATTTACAATAATGTAAATCAAACGGCCACACCCAGCACAATGGGGACAGAGCGCTATAAATTTTTGAATTGTGAAGACAACAGGCTGTCTTAATATGTGGTTGTACTTTGAGCTGTAATGAGAATGTGAATAGTTTAAAGAATATACCAAATCTAATGACTATAAACCACAGCGAACCAGCAAGAAGGGCAAATTTAACATTTTTCAAATAACAAATATTCACAGTTTCTGATTATGAAGTTTTGCAACATGAAGGTTTTCTGTATAATTTTACTTGTTGTTGCAAGTAATTGAACATTTTAAAGACGTGCTTTGGTGAAAACTCATTCCATGTATTCTTAAACTCATGAAAATAACCTCTTTTAAACACGTTTTTATATTCATCAAGTTTTAAAAGCACACTTTCTATTTTGATTATTGTAGCAAAATACCATGACTGAAGTAGGGTTGTATTACAACTCCAGATACAGTATAAGAAAAACAAAACCCATCAAATTCATCTCTTATAATGCTGTACTCGAAGTCAAAGCTAAGGGCAATAGCGGATCAGGTGTCGGGCTAGGGCCTGGTTCATAGAAGCAGGTATGTATTTGCTCTCACATGACGACAGACAAGAGGGGAAGGACATGTCTGAGGGCTCTTTCCAGGGACCCTGGACCCATTCATCAGTGCCCTGTGTTCATGACAGCATTTTCTAAAAGCCTTATCTCCCAACACTGTCCTTCTGATTAGATCTCCTATGAATTTTAGGGACACAAACATACAGACCACAGAAACACAAAAGTTTCTAAAATGTATTTGTAACATTTACTTTCCATCTCCTAGACATGGTGCTAAATTCTAAAGTCATTTTGTGTACCATTTTTTGGGAGCTTTAAGTTAAATCAGCTGCAGAATTCAGAAGGGAAAAGTGATCTGGGTTATCCAGGTCTCAAGGGGACAAAGAAATAGAGCAACCATGTCCTACATCCCTTCTCTGGGAGGAGTCAAGGAGATCATTGTTCTTCGGGTTTAAGTTGAAGGAGCTTATTTTCAAAATATATCCACATGACAGTGTGCTATGCGTTACTTTTCTACAGGACTCAATCCCTGGAACTGTCAACTCCTTCACCTTGCATTTCTCTTCCACTATGAGCAGACCAACTCTGTTGCACGGCTCTGTGGCTTTCTGTAGCATTGTCTGCCTCACCCTAGCCACCCACTGTCTAGCTTTCCCAAAAGTGGAAAAGAGGGAGACAGCACATGCTCATGGGGAGACACAGCAGTCCTGGGAGATGAACACGGGTGACCAAGAAAACATCTCCTCTGCTCCAAAGCACATGTCCCAGCAGATGCCCTCTGAATCTCCTATGGTGCTGTCTGCAGGATCATCAGTGATGCAATTAAATAAAGTAAGTAACCTCTGTCAACAAAGAACGCCATCTTCCAGGAGCTGGGCTTCTGCATCCTGACATCCCTGATCTTCACTCTTCCAGTGAGCCAGTGATCTCAGCCAGTGAAGAAGGGCATGGTCCCAGACAGCTTGCAAAGATGTCTCCTGAACACAGAGTTTCTAAGGCCATGTCAATCATTGCTGTCTCTTCCCCTACTTCTCTTAATCCTTACCTGGAGGGACCACATAGCAGTTCTAGCATCCAGCCCATTAGAGAAGGGATCACAGATGTAACACGTGACTTCCTTAAGTATGTGGATAATGAGTTGTTTGCCACTGAAAGTCAGGAAGCAGTTAGCTTGGGAAACACAGCTACATCTTATATAAAAACCAAAGAAATGCGAACTGCCAATCCAAGAACTGAGAAATTTGAGACAGATGCATCCAAGGGGATGACTGCTGTTCCTCGTATTGATTCCACAACAGATACAGAGCCTGATGGGAAGAGACCCTCAGAGAAACCAGGTGGCAATTCCCAGACCACTGCCACCACACACTTAGTGTCAACCCCTGAGGATATCTTGAATATTGATCCAACAACTGGCAGTCTTCTGGGGGACCTCAAGGTCACAGTGAGTGCCAGCACAGCTGTTCCTGTTTCTTCTGTCTCAAGTGATGAGTGGGATGACACCAAATTTGGGAGTGTAGGTCTCATAGGGACGCCAGATTCAGGAGACAATACAGAGACTCAAGTGAGTACGGAGCCCCCACATGAAGCATATGAAAACTTTGAGGGGGCTGATGGGACCCTCACTTTCACAGAGGTTAACAAGGTGGCTCCGGGGCTGCCTGAAGGAGAAACGCCCATGGGAACAGCCCTGATGATTGCACTGGAGGAGGAGAGATCACCTGATTATACCCACCAAGCTCCCTTTACTCCCACGAGTCCAACAGAAAACCCTGAAGTTTCCACTACGAACCCGTTCCCAAGTGCTGGAGGCTTCACAGCACCCACTCTGGAGGATAGGACCACGCTTTTCTCAAAAACCATGGTTTCTACCTCTCAGTATGAGTCTGACGCACATCGGGCAGCAGGAAGTGTGCCAGAAGGTAAGAGGGAAATGTAAAGACATAAAACAGCCACAAAACACCCCCCAAACACTCTTTAGATTTGGAAACTTTCAATTTGGATTTATTTTTTTATTTTTGAAATTTTTTGAGATAGGATCTCAAAAAGGATTCCTTGACTTCACTATTTTGCTACCTTTGCCCATAACTGCCAGGACTAAAGATGTGTGTCATCACTCCTGGGTGTTTTTTTGTTTGTTCATTTGTTTGTCTGTTTACTTCAGTTTTAACCTTAAACTCACCATGTAGTTCAGTTGACCTCAAACAAAATCTGTCTTACTGCTTCCCCAGTGAGCAGTGAGATCAGGGATGTGTGCTGCTAAGGTAGACTTTGGTTTTACTTTTTTCTAGGTGACTTAGAAACAGTTACTCAAATTTTAATCAAACACAGAATACTCAAATAAATCATATATATTCTTTTAAAAAACCATAGCCTCCACGTGTTACATTCTTTAACTAAGGGCAGTTCCATGCACATCCTAGTCCTCCTTGGAATTCTTGGCAACATTTGGAGATGTTTTGAGTTGTTTTGGCTGGGGGTTACTTCTAACATCTCCTGGCTAGGGGTCAGGGATGCTTAAGAATATTCTACATCTGCAGGACAGCTTCCAGAAACAGGTGTCACGTGTCTCAGCCAACAGCATTGAAACCAGTGTAGAAATACATATAAAAATGTTAAGGAAGCAGGTATATATTTCAGTTCTGCAATAATGTGTGATAACTGTTATACCTCATTGCAAAATATATGCACATCTTTGATATTTCTCACCAAAAATAATTAGGTAAAATTTATCTTGTAGTATTAACCACTTGGGTTCTCTGACCTTATCTACTCAAAAATAAATTGTTTAGAAAGTATATGGAAAGAAAATATAAATCATCAACTTGATTTATTCTTAATTTTCACCTTTTTCTTAGCCTCGACATCTTTGAATATTAGAAGGTGAAACCCTAATATTGGTTTGATGAATTATGTTTTGTTATGTGGTTGATTACATAATAGCATCCGGAAGGAAAGACTTTGTATAAAGTGCATATACTCACTTGAAATTGCTTTAAAATATACAACATTTTCACCTGGACCAAGGAACCTACTAAAGAAAAGACAAAAATAAAACAGATTTGTAATATGGCTCATAAAGTTTTCTTGAGATGTAATTAAAATGGTAAATGTGATCATTTGATAAATAACAAAAGTAAGACTGAATAGTTTACATGCCTGCTTGAGTTTTTAGGTTTTGTTTGCTTGTTTGTTTTGTTTTGAGACAGTATTTCAGGTTCTGGGACTCACACTTGCTAAATAACCAAAGGTGGCTTTTATGCCTGGTTCTCTCACTTCCCTTTCTTGAGTGCTCTGATTATAATTGTGTGTTATCATACTTAGTTTCTAATTCATTTTTAGAAGTCTAAAGGGGCTGAAAAGTGTACCTTTTCATAGATGTTTTCAGATCATGTTTTATAAGTTCTATTTAAACTTTTTGTGAGGGGACAGTTTCTCACTTTGTAACCCTGCATGGTCTCAAATGTAGAGGTCCACGTGTTCGCATCTCAAGACCCGAGGAAAGGCATGCACCACCACTCACACCACTCACAGCATACTCTGTTTTTAAAAAGACACCGAGTGGAGCTCGTGTAAGCATAAAGTTGATTACTAAGATGAAACAATAATTTTACTTCAGTTGTCCATAGCACTTATGTTCCTAGAACATGAAGTCACATGGCCCCTAGCATATATTACACCAGCACATCTGTATTGTCGTATTTTGGACTTTTACGATTGCAAGCTAAAAAGTAAGATGGATTTGATAATATTCAGGCTATTTGGTGATTAACTATACTTTCAGTAATAATTGCATCACTTACCTATGGTTTTGAGAACAGGCTTGATGGTTAAGAGTCCCTACTGCTCTTGCAGAAGACCTGAGCTTAGTTCCCAGCACCCCCATCAGGGGGCTCACCTGGAACTCCAGGTCCAGGGAATCCTGCATCCTCTTCTGGCCTCCATGGGCACCTACACTAATGTGCACACACACGCACAAACACATACTTAAAAATAAGACAATAAAGAAAAAATGTCTGCTGAAAAACTGCTTTGTGCAAGGTACTGTGCTTCATGTTTGGAATATAAAGACTTTGCCTGCTTCAAAAAAAATAAAAGGAAGGAAGGAAGATTGTAGGTAAATATTTTTCTCAAGAAACTGAAGGTTAAAGATGTTCAGTAATTATCTTAGGATTACAAAGTTAGAGAGTATTTGAATCAAAATTCAGACCCAAGTAAGATGGCTCTGTAGTATGTGTTCTTGTAGTATGTGTAGTATGGGATAGGTTTCCATGGATGGTGTTACTATCCTTCTCCTTTAACAGATGTGGAAGGATAAATTAAGAGTGCACACCACATCATGACTGCCCTGCCTGTCCATCACAGAAACTAGGTTACACTGGTTGGCGTAATTATTATTTTTTATTTTAAATTGCCAACTTCTTCCTTCCTTTTATATATGCAGATGTGAAAATTAATATGGGAAAATACTTCTGAGAGATTTTAGTGTGACTCAGTTCTTTATAGTTTATCTTTTGATTCAACCAGCTCTCAAGTATATCTGAAAAGCCCAGCTATCTGTCTTCCTATTTTGCTTCAGTTTTATTCTAGATTTTTGTTTATTTGTTTGTTTACACATTTCCTTCTTTATTTCTGCCTTAGATTGCCCACAAATCCCCCAAGCAGCTCCAATAACTGGCCTTTGATTCCCAAGTTGTCTTTGTTGTTCTGGTTTCTGAAACAGCTATCTACCCTTTTTCAATTAATTGACCTCATAGTGACTTCTATGTATCGGAATTTGGTTTACTTAAAAATGTTTTCCTCCTTTTTAGACATCACTCAAGAGATGACAATGTCCACTCAAGAACCAGACCCCACATTACCCTTGGTGACACAAGAGCATATTGAGGTTCCCAGAGACAGTAGGGAGCCTGAAGAAGGCATGCCATCCCCCGCTCCTGTGTCTGCTGATGTGGATGCCACTGAGCTGTCCAGACAATGGGTGTCTCTGGCCACTCCAGCCTCCCCCACTGTTGTCCCTCCGTCTCTCGAAGTCACCTCTTCTATGGAAGGTCAGTAGGGAGTGTGGGGCCAGTGTTTGAAGGAGGAGTGTGGGATTTACTGTGTGAGTTACTGGGATTAGTGAGGATTCTGGCCTTTCACAGGCATGCATGTGTTCCCTCCCTGGAAAGATGGTCAACTCTCTGTTTGTAGAAATGTGCTGTAGCCTCAAAGGATTCTTCTGTTCCCCAAGTACAAGCCTCCTGAGGATTCCCTCCTAAGAGCCAGTGTAGAAAAATGTAAAAATAGTGAGGATCTGTGTTTGGAGTCACCTTTGGCTGTCTCTAAGACTGTGACCTCAGGAAAGCTGCTGAACTTCTGTAGGCCTCTGTTCTTTCCCAGTAATGTCTACTTAGGTTATGGCTTTCTGTATTATAGACTGTGAAGTGTCCTGCTCTATCAAGGGAATATGCATATACTTAAGAAATATATATATTTCTTCATTTCTCTGTTTCACCATTATCCAAGTAAAGATAAGATATTCATTGAGATAGTTTTTTAAATTTTTAGTAAATACTTTCTAATCCTGCCTCCTGATCCCCCTTCCAAAACAAAACATGCAAAACTCAACTCTGGAGTCTTCACAATAACCTTCATTTCCCTAGTGCCAGGTTTCTTCCCAAGCCCATAGTGGCTCTCTCTATTAAGATATGTCTTTCATTGCTCCTCCATTGCACCCCTCCCTGCCTCGGCCATCTTGTTCCCTCTTGTTCTCCTCCACCTTCATGAAATCTGTTAACCCTAACCCTACATGTCTCTCTTCTGACTGGGAACCAGCGTTATCAATTTTGTTTTCATCATCTCCTTCTCTCCACACTACCTCCAGGTTTTGTGTATCTATAATTACACACATTTTCATTTCTTTGTTGATTCTAACTTTATAAGAAAAATTATAACACAAAAAGCAAAAGACCCCGAGACTGATAATGGGGTTAAAGCCAAGGGTCAGGTAAAGAAAGAAGCCAAGCTACTGGCTCTTACTCTACCTCAGGCTGAAAGGGCTGATCCTGTCTCCACGATCTCTCCACTAAGCCTCAGACTGTAACCTCTCCTCAGAGCGGCTGGAGAATCCATCATTCCTATCCTCAATGTGGGTGGAGAATGAACGCCAGCTCTGAGATTCTGTTTCTGTCTTAAATACCTCTTGTGAGTTCTGGGATTAAAGGTGCGAGTTTTGTTACTCTCATAGACCGATTCAATTGCATGTAGCCTGGGTGGCCCTGAGCTTCTGTCTCCTGAGTCCTAGAACTAAAGGTGTGTGCCATCACTGCCTGGCTTCTATGGCTAACTAGTATGACTGCTTTGCTTTTTTGATCTCCAGTGGCTTTAATAAATCATATACAATATATCACTGCAAAAAAACTGTGCTACGGATAAATTTTTGGGAACTTTGTATTTTAGCTTACTGTTCTGATTTTCATACATTCTGTAGTTTGTTGTTCTGACCATTGTATCATACGCAGTTATGGAAACACATTTCATTATTCATCTGGTCTCCATCTGTGCTCCTGCTGTCTGCATTTGGGCCATTTACAGGTATAGCTGTTGTGAGTACAGCTATTATGGTCACGCTTCTGCATGTTCTGCATTGGACCTGTAAAGGACTGTCTCATAGATAATGGATATATGCTGACCACAGGATGTATGTGTATTTGGCAATAGGGACCAATGTCTCCTTTTCATAGTGGTTGTTGTACCAATATATATTCCCATAAGAAATATAAGGGGGCCCTCTGGCTCTGAATCATAGGAATTTATATATCTATATATCTATCTTATGTCTCTATCTCTATCTATATATCTATATCTATGTCTATATCTATGGACATATTCCCTCTGGCTCATGGATATAAACTTGGGCATGTGTGAATTCTGTCTAGGGAGATTCTAATGATTCAAGGTATGATTGCTGTAATTTCTGTAGATGTGGGGGCTTCATGTGGATGCTTTGAAATAGAGTCTACTTTAGCTACAGTTCTAGGTTCAAATGTTTCCACACGATTTTGTGAAGCATACTTGTTCTTTCTAAAGTAAACCCTGGCATTTAATTTGGTGCATGTTCTGCCTTTGGTCCCCTATACAAAATTCTATGCCATCCATTATACTGTCAATCGAATAAATGGGAGATTAAATTTTAAAAGCAAAGTTATGATTTGAGGCTGTGCTTCTCCCAGGTGGTGAAGTGTTTTCCGTGTGTAGCTGGGTTGACGGGAGAAGAGGAGTTGGACTAAGTGCTGAGTTTACTGTGTTTGAGACACTGCTTCCTTGCTTATCAAAGCATATGTTAACACATTCTGTAATGACGGTCTTGTGTGTCAAGTCTTGTCTCTTGTACTTGGCAGACATAATGGACACAATCACTGTGCCAAATGAGGACTTCATACCATTTTTGGGCTCTCCAATGACACCCCCTGCAATGACTGTGGAAGCTCCCACAATTTCTCCAGCACTCCCTTCTGAGGTTCTTCCATCTATCAACCACCCAAATACATCCACCTCCTATGGCCTGGAACAACTTGAATCTGAAGGTACCCTTGTCTCTGACCACATATTTTGAAAAACAAAGAAGTAGCTTTAACTTTATGTCATTGGGTTAACTGTCCTGCCACCAAAGAGTTTTTAGTAAAACCCTCTGCCTGGGGTTTCTCCCTGTGATTTTAATTACATTTACATTTAAAATGAATGTCTTAGTTGGTTCCACTATTCAGACTGGATGAGAATAGTAGATTTAAATGGAGGAACTGCGTTGTTTTTTTTTTCCATCTGACTGACTGAGGAACATTTATAGGTTTACTGTCCTTTCATAACATCACTCTATGAGTACTGGGATGTTCTCTTCGTAACAACATTGAGTTACTGTCTAGAGATAAACAACTTCTTTGTTAATTAATGGTGAGAAATTCATGACAAGTTGTACTGTCTAAGGCATTGGCTTTGGCCGTGAAAAAAATGCAATGGAGGCGTAGCTGCATATCAACACACAGTGAGCGTGGAGACAGCCACATGACTGCTCGAGTGAGCACCCTGAAAGGTAAGGAGTGTCAGGTTGGGGGGTGCAAATGTTTGGAGTTACAGGATGCTAACTCAGAATATTGGGACACTCTTGCTAGGCAGCCAGTCATGTCTTAGCTGAACAAGGACAGCAGTACTGGGATTTTTTGTTTCCTCATTTGCAAAGAAGAGGTTCAACTGCGTGTGTAGGAGGTGGTGCTCCCTCCCACAGAGATTCATTTTACCTTGTTTTAAAATGTCATGAGTGTGTGTGTGTGTATAAGTGCATTCCGTGTGTGTGTGTGTGTGTGTGTGTGTGTGTGTGTGTGTGTGTGTTGATGGCCTTAGAGGCCAGAGGCATCAAATCCACTGGAATTAGAACCACAGGAAGTTGCCATGGCTGCAGAGAATCAAACTTGGGAGATTCTGCAGAAACAATACACACCCTTATGTGCTGAGTCATCTCTCCAGGCCAAGTCTCACAGCTTTCCAGGCTTGACACTTGTAGTCTGTTCAGAGTGGCTCAGAGAATTTCTCAGAGGAATTCTGGCCCCAGAGGCTAATATCCCTCTCATTTCACATACCACATGGCTTTGGGCTCATTGTCTCATGTTTTCAGTTCCCGTGAATGCCATCTATTAAAAAAATTTCCTTAAATCAACCTGAGACATAGCTGGCAGCTCTACTTGGCAAGGATCATTAAATCAAAGGAAAAAAAACATTTGTGAATATTCTATCCTTGTAAAACTGTAGTAGTTTTCTATATTTAGTAGATGATGGCAGTTGTATTGGAATATATGAGGATTTTTCTAACATTACTAAAGATATCCTGGGATTTGAGATCCCTTCTACACAACTCAGTTTCAGCTTCCTTTTCAAGAACATGTTTTGTCAGGTTTTGACCTGAGTTATGATTCTTGTCAAGGATTCTGAAAGACATTTTAAGTTAAAAAAATACTCTTTCTGTTACATTGTTGGGTTTAAGGTAAGGTCTACCCTGGGGGAATGAGGGGATAACGGGGGGGGGGGGGTTGGGGGGAGGACACGGGAGGAGGGGAGGGAAAGGGAGAGGGACCTGGAACTGACTTGTGAAGCAACCTTGTTTCTTTTCTAAATTTAAACTTGAAAAAAAAAAGGTAAGGTCTACAGTTAGATTAGCACACAATTTCTCCCAAAGGCCAAGGTGCATACTATATGTTAAATCACTGTGTATTAAAATAAGAATTTTAAGCTGGTGTTTAATTCTCAGAAAGCTTGAAGAAGCTATACGTATTTGAACAGATGAACCCACCGGACTCCTGGATTAATACAGACTCCCATTTCACCTTGTGTTTTCTGCCTTTACTAGGAGTGTAAATGCAGTCTGATGTATTGACTAGGGAGGCATTTTAATTTAATGACAGAATTAAAATCAGAAGGGAATTTATTCTTAATCAAATAATGCATTAGCTACGTCACATTTTCTTTAACTGCCTTTCAAGGTGGCTTTGTTTTTGAAACTGGGTATTAGTGTGTTATTCACTGATCTGGCCTTAGCTATAGAATGAGTTCGAGGTCAGCCTAGGACACATCAGACTCTGTCAAAAGCAGAAAAATGTGTATTTATTTGTCTATACACTTATTTTTTGTTTTATGTGAATGTCTTCCTTCCCATGAAAAGACAGAGTCATTCCTCCAGATAACTGAGGGTATTTTGCCTCAATGTAAAATGTAAAAAAAAATGTCCATATTAGATATCAGAAACCCAAGGAGACAGAACCTTGGAATTGTGCAAATTCAGAACCCACTGATCTATTTATTCTGCATGAGATAACTAAAAGCCCCAAACAGAGTAAAGATGTCATTTTCTCTTGCATCCTCATTTGTATTTCTCACACATGATGACTAAGAATATGTGCTAGTTTCTCGGAGCCTCCATAAAAAGTCCCACAAGTTCAAAATGGCTTTAATTAATAGTAATCTACTACTCATGTGCCATTCTGGAGCCCCACAACACCAAGCTGAGGTGTAACTGGGCCATGGTCCCTCCAAGGCCTCTAGGTCAAGAGCTGCCTCACCGCCATCGGATTCTGGTAGCCCCAGAACCCTGCTCTACCCTCGTTCATGAAAGCCTAAGTCCAGTGTCATCATATGACTGTCTTATTTCATGCCTCTGCTACAATTTACTTCTTTTACTGGGTCATCAGTCAATGGATTAGAACCCACCATAATAGTTTCGTCTTAATTTGGTGGTATCTGGCCAGATTCTGCTTATTAATAAAGCCATGTTCATAAGTGCGACTTATTAAACCGAGGGAACGATTCCACACGTAACAGGGTTCTTCTGCCAGACAGCTTGCCAGTTGGCTCTGAGAGCAGCTGGACATCTCTGGTTGTCTGCCCCAGTGATATGAATTGGTAGGGTAAGAAGTGTGCAGGCAAGCTTTGTTTCCTTGGTCCCCCAGGAAACCCTCCTTTTGAGACGATAAGCCACCCTCTGCATATTTAGTAAGTCTTCTACTATGTCATCAAAATGCAATTTTATTTTCAAAGAGCTAATAGTTTATTTTTCACCTTACTGGATACATTTACTTTTATGCACATTTTTTTTAAAAAAGAAAGAGTATTTTCAGTTTGATTTTTTTAAAAAGCATTGTCTTTAGTATATCTATAGGTCTACTAGTATTACAGCATTTCTAAATACAAGCTTGTCAAATGTAACTCATAAAGACATGATAATAAGTTTATATATGCAATTATTTGTTTGTAATTAAATTAATTTAATATTGATGTCTATGTGCATGGAATACTAATTTAGATTTTACGATTACTTTTGAAAGCACACTTGAGATTTTGGCAGGTTGTTAGGCTGAATATTTTAATGCTGATATTAAACGGAATAAGGATTAATAATACTTTAAAGCTTTTACTTTCTGCATGTTCAAAACGAATATCTGTTTTCTTTATGTAATTTAAAATCCTTCTGTGTTTTGTTTCCCAAGGAGATGGAAATTAATCTATGTTGCAAAATTACAACACTGATTCTGTAAGAAGTAGGACATTGCTTGAAAAATTCAGCATGTAGAGGCTGAAGATGTAGCTCGGTGGTAGGGTGCTTGCCTAGCACATCTAAGTTCCTGAGTTCAATCCCAAGTACTGTGAAAAGGAAAAGAATAGAAATTCAATGTTTAGAAGAATTTGTAGTGGCTCTTGTTTCTGCCAGATACTAAGTTTAAGCGAGAGCTAAAAAATCAAACACTGAGACATTGCAGGCCTTGTGATCACTCTCCTTCTGCTCTCTTATCTCCTTTGTTAAATGCCTGGATGTGGGAAACCAGTGCAGCAGAGACAGGAAGATGGAGAGACCAGGCTCTCCTGGAATGCTCGAGAGATGAAACATTGCCGGGATGCCTTATCTAGAGAAAATTAGTTCAGTGGTAGGGTTGGTCCTATTTAACGAGTGTGTGAGCACAGTGTTGAGACCAGGCCTTATCCCAGACAATTCCCATTTCTTTATTGTTTCAAATGGACACTGCATGCAATTTTTAATGGGATAAATGAATAATAATCTTGTAATAAATGCAGGGATAATGGAACAGTAGTTGATTTGCTGCTGGAGGACTACCTTTTGTATATTTAATTTACATTAATAAACATAAATTGGTTCATATACAATATAAAGATATGAAAAAACAGACATTTCTCTCTACAGATGACATAAGGATTTTAGGAGAAAGTAATATTTTTTTGTTTTGTTTTTTTGAAGCAGGATTTCACTTTGTGTCCCTGTCTGGCCTGAAACTGTCTTTATAGACCAGGCTGGCTTTGAACTCACAGAAATCCTCCAACTTCTGCCTCACAAGAGCAGGAGCAGAAGGTTGTGCTTAGAAAGGAGGCCTTTATCCCAGCAACTGAGATGAGACTTCTGGCAATGTGATAGCCTTCTTGCAGTTTGACTACAGTCAAAAGGCTTCTTCTATTTTGTTGGTTAGTTAGAAAGCAATTTGGAAGTGCTCTAAGAGGCAGTATAGAACAGTTTCTCAGATACTTTACTTGAAATCTCCATGGAGGACACTGAAGGGGTCCTTTGACTTAAAATATTATTTAATTGGGATGGGTGTTTTGCCTGCATGAATGTATGGGCACCCCACAGATGCTTGGTGCCCACAGAGACTGGAAAAGAGTTGGATCCCCTTACACTGAGTTGCACATGGCCGTGAGCTGCCATGTGGATGTCAGGAATTGACCCAGGTCCTCTGCAGAAGCAGCCAGTGCTCTTGGCCTATGAGCCGTTTCTCCAGCCCTCTATGCATCATTTGTAAGGGTTTTCTGTGGCAGATTTTGAAACGCAGATTGCTGGCCATTTCAGTTATCGATTGCCTCCTCTTAGGGTAGGTCTTTTTGTTGTCCTGCCCCGAAGTCATCGTGCTTCCTTAGGCATCCATGACAGACCCTTCCTGAGCATCTGTCAGCAGCCAAGTGACAATCCCTTGTCACTCAGAATGGCTGCCACACACTTGCTAGTAATGTTCATTTGGTCAGTGGTATTTCAAAAATATTTGAAATTAAAATTATGATGGGCTACTGTGATGTTATATCCACAAACTCTGCCACTGAAGAAAGACAGATGACCTTTGTTCTACTTTTCTGGTATGTTTTCTTACCACAGGGAATTATTTATTAGTATACCTACACAATTCAGCAACATCGTTGCTGCAGAGTTGATGTCCTCCATTGTCCGATGTGTGTGTGTGTGTTTGTGTGTGTGTGTGTGTGTGTGTGTATGTGTGTGTGTGCAAATATATGTACATGTATGCATGTGCACTTGCCCAACTCAATACTGCTTGGTGTGATCATCTTTAGTCATTCAAGAACATACTCTGTGAAGACTCATGTTGAACAAAGGGTTTTATTTTGGTTATATCTTGCAGTCCAGCAGTATTATTTAGTCATCTGGTTATGCATGCATTTGGGAGGTATTTGGCAATTCAGGGAATACCAAGAAGAATTAGGGATTGAGCCTGACTTAATGCAGAACACAGTTTTAGTAGAAAATATACAATAGATGTGCAAATAACACAATGCAAGGTAAAAGGTCCAGGCTAGAGAAATATGGAATGGACACATATGCTCATATGTCTGTGTATTTAGAATTGCATATATATCTTTCTTCATTATGAAGTTGGTATTTACAGAAAAATAAGTATGACAAATCCTCAAATATGGAAAAATGTTAAAGAAAAGTGAATAGGTACCACGTATGTGACACTAAATTACCTTATGGACATTGAAGCAAGCAAAATTTTCTAATTCAGATAGTGGTGAGATGAATTATTCTTTAAGATTAGTTTTTAAGCTGGGAGTGGTGGCACATACCTTCCTTCTCAGTACTTGAAAGGCAGAAGGAGGCAAGTGGATCTCTATGGGTTTGAGGCCAGTCTGGTCCTCATGGAGAGTTTTAGGCCTGCCAGAGACACACGTGAGACTCTGTCTTAAAAAGAGGGCGGTAGCTTCTAATAACAGCTGTGACAGAAGAGTCAGTACAGAAGACCCAGCTGTGTTTTCAGTCTCAGGCCAGCAAATCTTTCATTAGAACCTGTACCATGTTCCTCTTGAGAGGGTTATTCAGGTGCCATGCAGAAGGTGTTGTTCTGAATGACTTATGTGGCTCATGCACCGTAGTCCAGAGTCTCTGTGAGGAGTGGCTATTTTCTGCAGCTGAAGTAAGCATGTAGTCTGGAAGTATATAATAGCTTGAAGAGATTCCAAGGTTTTTTTCTTTTAATTTTAAATAGCTTGTTTTACATGTCAATCCCAGGTCCCTCTCCCTCCCCTCCTCCTGCACCCCCATCCCTCCCCCAACCTCCCACCCTATTGCCAATTCCTTCCACAAGGTTTTTAAAAATGTTATTAGCATGTATGGGCTTCATTTTGATATTTGCATACAGATACCAAAAATATTCTACATATTCTCAGAGAAGACATTTTTCTTTTCTTTTTAAAAATGTTCTAAACCTAAACTTGCATTATTGTGTGTGTCTGTGGATACACGGAAGTTGGGGGACAACTTGTAGGAGTCGTTTCTCTCCTTCCCCCATTTATCAGGCTTGACAATAAGTGCTGTTACCCACAAAGCCATCTTACTGGTCTTTTATCAAGGCATAGCTTTCAGTATGAGAATGGACATATATACGTATTGCTTTACAGATGTAAATATGAAAATCTCATTGCACGCGAGTACAAATTATTGCAAGCATGGGAAATGTGTGAATGGATGTAAGGGTAGTCACTAGCTATCGCTGGTACTCTGGCTGGCTCTGTTCATCATCACGGTGCTGCTTAAGTGTATGCCTACCCAGCTAGGAAAGGAAAGGGTGTTGTTCATTTGTTTTTAATTGCAAGTTCTGTAGCTGAGGGAAGTCAGGACAGGAACTCAAGGCAGGAACCCAAAGGCAGGCCTGCTTGCTATTCCACACAGCATTATCCCTAACCAGGGAACTCAAGCCAGTGAAGACAAACAGAAACTATGAAGGAAGGCTGCTTGACAACACTCTGGGAGGATTGTGACAAATTAGCTTTGTTATGTTGCCCAGGATCACCTCCCTGGAAAAAGATGCTGCTCACACTTGTCTGGATCCTCTTACATCAATTAAAAATCAAGACAGTTTCCCACAGACCAGTCTACTCTAGGCAGTTTCTCCAAGATGACTTGAGGATGTATCAAGTTGACAGTCAGTGCTAACCAAGACAAATCCTGATTTGTTTCTACACGTTTTAACAATATTCTCACCTATAGAATATTAAGGTTGGCATATTGTAGGGGAATAACCACTAGAAATACATATAATTCCAAAAACAGAGCAATGAAATTAAAATTAAGAGGGGGAGAAAGAGACAGAATTAGTTCAGATCAAACCCTCCCCTGTGAAGCCTCTTGGACCAGCCAGCTTCAACAATGAGTGACAGAAAAGATTGGGAAAACTCCCCTGCTTCTGGTTTCCAATGGACTCTCTTGAGTGCAATTCCTGGATCCACCAGGAAACCACAATGAATTTTTATCAAAGTCTTTGCCATCTTTAAGCCTCAGTTTCCCGTATGTAAGACAAGGACATTGATATTTCTACCTGGATTGTGAGGAGTAAATGTGATGGTACATGTAATATTCTTAGTGTACATTTACACATGGAATTAATGTATAATATGGCTTAGTTTCATGATCGATGACCTCATCTCCTAAAACTACATATGATTTATCATGTATTACAATGAAGTACATCTCCCTATGCAGTCACTATCTGGGTGGCAGGTATATGACATAGTAGCAGCAATGATGAAGACAGGAAGACAGCAGGAAGTGGGATGTGTTGCCGGAGAGCACAGCACTTCTGGTCCAGACGAATGGTCTGTTTTGTCAGGAGGGAAATCTGAACTTAGTGGTACCAAATCTAAGAAAAGCCCAGCCTTTTCACTATGATGTGGGACATTCTGGTTTGTGTGTGGTAGCCATCAATCCAGATTTTTATCTGTTGTAAATAATTATTTAATTTGGAGGCAGAATCCTGCAGTGTAGCCCGGGTTGGACCCATACTTAGGATCCTTCTGCCTCAGCTTCCTGAGGGCTGGGATTACAGGCGACTCCCAGCCCCAGCCCCAGTTTTATGTTTATGCTCTGCACACTCCGAATGGATCTGCTCTCCTATACAGAGAAAGTCAGCGTATGATGTCTCAGTTGGCATCTTTCCATCTTGCTTAGAAGCAGTCTCAGATCTTCCTGTCTAGCCATGTGCACAGTGGCCTATCAGTGCTATTGTTGTGTAAAGCCAAGATTAGGTGCTTGTCTTCATAATGACTGTCGTGTTTGCCTTCTCTTGATGCATGTGTGACTACTCAAGCCCACTGGGGGTTTTGACCCAAAATTGACCATTTAAAACAGTGGGAATGAGGTGAAGGTTCCCAATCACAGTCTTCTAGAATTTGCTTAGGATCCATGGATGCCCCTGGGGGGCCACACATCATTTCACATCCTCAGAAGACTCTCTCGTGACGCTTGCACTCTATTAAGCCAGAGTATTCCTAAGCTATTCTTTAAGTAGCATTAGAAAAGTGAGAAAAGGGGGGGCACAGGGGATCTGTCTCTAGCACTGGCCAGAGTCAACTTATAAAGTGTCATCTCCCCTATGCCACCTTCCCCAGTATTTACAACAGGGCATAGATGAACTTTCTTTTGAAAGTTGATATCATAGTCTTTTGATCTATATGCCTAGTGCAACTTTACAAAAATGTTTGTTCAGGCTTCATAAAGGGTACATAATTGAGGGGATGTTTCCAGGAAGATGCAGTGATTGATTCTTAGGGTTGGGCTCAGTGAAGGATATGACAAATTCTGTTTTCAAAAAGTGAAGGTTTTGGTGGCACATGTCTTTAATCCCAGGACTTGGGAGGTAGAATCAGGCCAGCCTGGTCTATAGAGTGAGATCCAGGACAGACTCCAAAGCTACAGAGTAACCGTGTCTCAAAAAAAAGTAAAGACTCACAGGTATAATAAAGAAAACATATCTCCACAAAAATAGTATGTACCCCTCATTATGGAAAAGTTGACCACTTTTAGAGTTTGAAGAAAAAATCTAATTAAATTGGAATTTTGCAGCCAATAATCTGCCTATCCAATCTGTAATTTATCTTTTGCATAAATGTGGAGTTTTATACACAGGTTTTATTCATTCAGTTGAAGAAAATATTCTTTTATGGTAACTAAGTTGCTGAAATAAAAGATCTGAAATTGGATGGCTCACAATGTATAGATACAAGGCTAATGCAGCTTCATTGCCTCTAAACAGAGTAGCTACAAAAAGAATGGTTTTCTATTCCTGTTTCCGAAGAGACATTCACAAGAGGCTGTTATCTGAATCAAGAGCAAATTGTATAACAAGTAGAAGTTACAGTCTAGAACTTATCACTATTGTTGTAAGGGATTCACACATTTAGACACAAACAAGGGAAACAGATGTGATCAAGAGCAAAACTATTAGATTTAAAGAAAGAAAAATTAAATGAGGTAAAATAAATATTAAAATATCATCAACCACTATTTGAAGTAGACTAATTATCTTGCCTCAAAATTTTTCTCAGCCATGTTACTTCTAAACGGTGTTAAGGACTACTTTTCAGGAAATTTTAAGTTATATTTGCTGTTGCACATTTAGTAGGAAGTTTGAAATTTAATACTTTCAATAAAGTTATGCATACAAATATGGGATGCTTCAGTAATTATGTTTATTTGGCATTCAGAAGATCAGACTGAAGTGAACATAAGGTTTTAATAAAGACAACGTTTTATATGTAGTATTACTTGAATTTAATATTTTGAAAGTATCTTTTAGGGATGTGTGTGGGGGGTGAGTGTGTGTGTGCGTGCGTGTGTGATGCGCGTGTGAAGGTAAGATGACTTTGGGACTCCATTCTCTCCTTTCATCTCGTGGGGCCCAGGATTTGAACTCACATCATGAAGCGTGGTTGTCAGCAGGTGCTTGTAGTCACTGAGCCATCTCACCACCCCATGAGTGTTTACCTAATTTTGAAAGATGCCACAGATAGCAGATGTTCTTATAACTATCTGAAACTTGAGAAAGCAAAAGAATCTCTTACTCAGTTTGTTGGGACTGCCTCAAAGGAATAGACTAGAGTTTATTCTTAAAGGTATTGGACTTCAGCATTTGACAGAAGACTTGACAGGCTTTCACATAGCAAGATGACTAAGAGCTGGGTAAATGGGTTTCTAAGTGGACAGAAAAGTCTTTAAGAAGCATACTGTAGCTTGGTTTTGAGGACAAAAATGTAGATTCTTTCTGGATAAAACGATTCCCAGTAGAAACCCACAGGCTTCTTAATACATTAGAATTAAACAAACCAACGACTTGTAACAAGGGTCAAGGAGACAACAAGGAGACAGTTCACCAGAACTGAGGAGAGCAGAAAAGACAACTGAGTGATTGTTGGGACCACAACTGTCAGACACATGATGTGAACTCACCATGTGCAGAGAAATGAAGTCACAAACACAAAGAAGTAACAGGGGACTCTAACAATGACCAAGCAGATGGAATGGGAAAGAGTGAGGAGGAGAAAGGGAGATTCTTAAAACCCTAATTAGAAGGGATAAATTCAGAAGTAGAAGACTGATCACTTCCAAAGAAAAGCAGACAGAGAATGGCCATCACAGAAGAGTACTGGAAGCATAAACTGGAAGACAGAATGCCATCATCAAAGTGCTGGAGAGAAGTGGAGAGCCGAGAATTATGTTCCCATGCTTCTGAGAATGAAGTAATAAGAACAGGCTTTGTAAAATGAACTCTACTACCAGAGAAAGAAATACAATCCTGGAAGGAAGGGCTGAGATTTAGGAAGAATTAGGGGGCAAATAAATCAATGAACATGTATATAAACCATTTATACTTTATGTTGTCGGAGGAGAGGACAGAGCCAAAACAGTGGATGGCAAGAGACATAAATCAGGAAGGTATCATAAGGATGGACATGTTCTAAAGCCCTTTAAAAATATTTATTTATTTATTTGTTTATTTATTTATTTATTTATTTATTTTTGTTTGTTTATGTGTATATGTGTATAATTATAATTTATTTTTAGTGTATGTTCGTGTGTGTTAGTGTATAAATATGTGCATGTGAGCATAGGTGTCTTGACTACAGAGGCTAGGTCCCTCTGGGTCTGAAGTTAAAGGTGGTTGTGAGTTACCTAATGTGGGTGCTAGGGTCTGAACTTAGACCTCTGTAAGAACACTGTGGTCTCTTCACCTCTCTGTCATCATTTCAGCCCTCATACAAGAATATTAACTGCATTCTAACTCTTAGTACAATGGTGAGTTCTCGGGGTTATTACATTAGGAAGCTTGGTAATCATATATATATATATATATATATATATATATATATATATATATGGGTATATGTATATGTCTGCTATTCATACTGAAAGTTTATATTAAGTTTCACAATATACAGATTCACAAATATGTGGTATATCTCATGTGTGATAATATATAGGTGGGAATATTTAAGATAATAGAAATAGATCCATCAAATTCTCAGTGAGCTAGTGCCTTGAGTTGCTGGATTTGGTGGTAGTTAGGAATGTCCGAGTTTCCTCAGACTCTCCTGCTCTTAGAGCGCCATCTGCTGGATAACTACTTCATTATCCTTAGACAAATTTAAGTTTTCCTTGTCTGGCTTTCAATTTTCAAGTTCAACTTAAGAACAATATGGCTATAAAAATGGGATTATTCATAGGGCTTTAGTTATTCTCGTGTGTGGAAACCGTTTTAGACAACTGCCTTAATTAAAACAACTTTCTTCAATTTATTAAGATTCTCTGTGTGTGTGTGTCTCTGTGTGTGTGTGTTTGTGTGCGCGTGTGCATACATGTGTGCACCTGAGTGTGAGCATGTGCATGTCATGGTGTGTGTTGGAGGTGACAGCCAGAGAACAACTGATGGGAACTGGTTCTCTCCTTCCTTCACGGATTTCAGGGACTGAACTCAGGTTACCAGGTTTGTGTGGCAAGTGGTTTTTTTACCCACTGAGCCATCTTTGCTGGCCCATTACTTTTGGATTAAAAATGTCTATGGGCATAGGGTTCCCAGGCACTGGTAAACATTTCTTCATTTGAAAGATGTCCCCATTCTTCAGAGGCACATGGCAGAGGCTAATATAACTCAGCTCAGGGAAGCTCCCTTCCTCATAGAAGCCGCCTGCTTTCTCGTGTGCATTGTGACCTTAACCCCTGTTTGCAACACAGAAAGAGGAAGGGACAGTCACTGAAAAGAGATCTCTGCCTCATAAAGTTAGTGGGCAAAGAGGCAAAAGATGAGGATTCATATGAAAAATGGCTGCTCTAAGAAGGCAGAAAGAACAGCCGAGGAGCTGTCCAGGGTCATGCAGACACAGAAGGCTGAGGACATACGCTTCTGTTCTGCTACCTGTCCTCATGCTGGGATGGCATACTGCAAGGCGTCTTCACTCCTGTGATGTGTTAATGACAGACCAGAGATGCTCGCTGTGTGATGTGTTAATGACAACATGGAGATGCTCGCTATGTGATGGTCTTTTGGACATGAAAAAGCAAAATATAAGTGTCCACATTGGAGATTCTGGGTCAGCTTTTCCTGGGGTCTGCCTCTGAGAAGGTCGGTGAAACTTGTACTTGTCTGGTCCTGAGCAAAATTAAAGTTTGGTTTTGGTGATCACAGACTGAAGATATTTTTTTGTTTTTAATAAGAAAAGCAAGCTCTAACCTAGAGGGCAACGGTTCTAGGTTTGGACAATTTAGTCTCTGCTGTGATATTACTTGAGCACACAAAGTGGTTATTAAGA
>NW_024430160.1:0-15036 GCF_017639785.1 Mesocricetus auratus
GTGTAGATTATCACACAGCGTTGTGTCGTTAGTTTTTAATTATTTACAAGTGTAGATTCTCATACATTGTTGGATAGTTTGTTTTCAATAAGTTACAATCGAAGATTCTCACACAGCATTGAGTCATTAGTTTTCAATAAGGTATACATGTAGAAACTCACACAGCGTTGTATCGTTAGTTCTCAAAAATTATGCATGTAGTGCCTCAAACAGTGTTGTATCGCTTGTTTTCAATTAGTTTCACTCATATGTTCTCGTGCATCGTTGTATGGATAGTTATCAATAAGGTACACGTGTAGATTCTCACACAGCATTGTATTGTTAGTTTTTGATAAGTTGCACATTTTGAATCTCACACAGCCTTTTATCATTTATTTTTAGTAAGGTACGCGTGTAGATTCTCTAACAGTATTGTATCGTTAGTTTTCAATAAATTGTACGTGTAGAATTTAACACAGTGTTCTATCATTTGTTTTCAATAAGTTGCATGGGTAGATTCTCACACAGTGTTGTATCTTTTGTTTTCAATATGTTGCATTTGTAGATAATTACACAGTGTTCTATCTTTAATTTTCAATAAGATACAATTGTAGATTCTCACACAGTGTTGTATGGTTTCTTTTAAAGTAGTAACACGTGTAGATTCTCACACAGTGTTGTGTCTTAAATTTTCAATAAGTTACACGTGTAGTTTCGCACACATTGTTGTATCTTAATTTTCAAAAAGGTACACATGTAGACTAGCACACAGCGTTGTAGTCTTAGTTTTCAATAAGTTACACGTGTAGAATTTCACATACTGTTTTATCTTCAGTTTTCAGCAAGATACACCTGTAGTTTCGCACACAGCTTGTAACGTTAGTTTTCAAGAAGGTACACATGTAGTTTCTCACTCATTGTTGTATTGATGTTTTTCAAGTAGTATCGCTTATAAATTCTCACACAGAGTTGGTTCCTTAGTTTCCAGGAAATTATGCATGAAGTTTCTCACACAGTGGTTTATGGATATTTTCCAAGAAATTACACTGGTAGATTCTCAAACTGTGTTGCATCATTCATTTTCAATGAGGCACACATGCAGATTCCCAAACAGGGTTGTATATTTAATTTTAAATAAGTTACACCTGTAGATTCTCACACAGCTTTGTATTGATACTTTTCAATAAGGTATACCAATAGATTCTCATTCAACGTTGTATCATTAGTTTTCAATAAGGTACAAGTGTAGAATCTCTCACATCGTTGTATCATTAGTTTTCAGTAGGTTACAGGTGTAGATTATCACAGTGCGTTGTATCGTTTGTTTTGAAGAAGTGACACGTGTAGATTCTCACACAGGGTTGTATCTTTAGTTTTCAATAAGTTATACCTGTAGATTCTCACACAGCTTTTATTCCTAGTGTTCAATTTGGTATACGTGTTGAAACTCACACAGCAGTGTAACATTAGTTTGCAATAAGTTGCACGTTTGGAATTTAACAAACTCTTGTATCATTAGTTTTCAATAAGTTGCACGTGTAGATTCTCACACAGTGTTGTATCTTTCGTTTTCAATATGTTGCACGTGTAGATTCTCACAAAGGGTTATATCGTTAGTTTTCAATAAGTTACACAGCTAGTCTCTCACACAGTGTTGTATCATTAGTTTTCAAATGGTAGACGTGGAGTTTCTCACACAGTGTGGTATCGTTAAATTTGAAGAAGTTAAGCTTACAGATTCTGACAAAGTATTGTATCCTTTGTTTTCAATCAGTTACAATTGTAGATTCTCAAACAATGTTGTATCGCTAGTTTTCTATAAGTTACACGTGTAGATTATCACACAGCATTATAGCGTTAGTTTTCAATAAATTACAGGGGTAGAATTGCACACATTGTTGTGTCATCAGTTTTCAATAATTTACAAGTGTAGATTCTCACACAGTGTTGGATCATTCATTTTCAATAAGTTACACCTGTAGATTCTCACACAACATTGTATCGTTAGTTTTCAATATGGTACACATGTAGAATCTCACACAGCCTTGTATTGTTAGTTTTCAATAAAGTTCACGTGTAGAATCTCACACAACGTTGTATCATTAGTTTTCAAGAAATTACTCTTATAGATTATCACAAAGTATTGTATCTTTAGTTTTCAATAAGTTACAAGTCGAGATTCTCACACACTGGTGTATCGTTAGTTTTCAAGAAATTATGCATGTAGTATCTCACACAGTGTTGTGTCATTAGTTTCCAATAAGTTACAAGTGTAGATTCTCACCCTGTGTTCTATTTTAATATTCAATAAGTTAAAGGTGTAGATTATCACACAGTGTTGTCGCGTTAGGTTTCAATAATTTCCACCTGTAAAATCACACACAGTGTTGTGTTGTGTCATTTGATTTCAATAAGGCACACGTGTAGAACCTCTCACTGCATTGTATCGTTAGTTTTGAAGAATTTACCCATGCAGTTTCTTACATAGTGTTGTATTGCTTATTTTCAAGTATTTACGCTTATAAGATCTCACACAGTATTGTATAGTTAGTTATCAATAACGTACACGTGTAGAATATCACACAGCATTGTAGAGTTAGTTTTCAATAAGTTACTCTTGTAGGTTATCACACAGTGTTGGATCGTTAATTTTCAGTAAGTAAGATTATACACATGTCCCTTATTGAAAAGAAACGATAAAATGCTGTGTGAGAATCTACAGGTGTAACTTATTGAAAACTAAATATTCTACACTGTGTAAGTATCTACATGTGCAACTTTTTGAAAACTAACTCTACAACGCTGTGTGATGATTTACACATGAACCTTATTTAAAACTAACTATACAATGCTGTGTGAGTTTCAACACGTACACATTATCGAACACTAATGATACCATGCTGTGGGATAATCTATTCATGTACCTTATTGTTAACTAATGATCCAATACTATGTGAGAATCTATGACCGTAACTACTTGAAAACTAGCAATACAACACTGTGAGAAACTACATGAATAACTTCTTGCAAACTAGAGATACAACACTGTGTGAGCAATTACATGCATAACTTCTTGAAAACTAACGATACAACGCTGTGTGAGATTCTACACGTGTAACTTATTGAAAACTAAAGATACAACACTCTGTGAGAAATTATATGAGTAACTTCTTGAAAACTAAGGGTACGAGGCTTTGTGATATTCTACACTTGCAACTTATTGAAAACTAACGATCCAACACTGTGTCAGAATCTACACGTGTAAATTATTGAAACTAACGACACAAACTGTGTGAGATTCTACAGGTTTAACTTCCCGGAAACTATCGATACAACACTGTGTAAGAAACTACATGTGTGCTTTCTTGAAAACTAATGATATAACACTGTGTGAGAATCTATATGCGTAAATACTTGAAAACTAGCGATACAGCACTGCATGAGAAATTACATGGGTAACTTCTTCAACACTAATGATACAATTCTCTGTGAGATTCTACACGTGCAACTTATTGAAAACTAACGATCCATCACTGTGTCAGAATCTACACCTGTTAATTATTGAAAACTAACGGCACAATACTGTGTGCAATTCTACACGTGTAACTCATTGGAAACTAACGCTACAACGCTGTGTGATAATCAACACGTGTAACTTGTCGAAAACTTATGATACAATGCTGTATGAGAATCTACAGGTGTAACTTATTGAAAACTATAGATACAACACAGTGTGAGAAATTACATGCGTAATTTCTTGAAAATTGACGATACAATTCTCTGTGAGAATCAATAAGCATAACTTCTTGAAAACTACCGATACAACACTGTGTGAGAAACTACACATCTAACTTCTTGAAAACTAATGATAAAACACTGTGCGAGAAAATACACTTGTAATTTCTTGAAAACTAGGGATACAACACTTTGTGAGAAACTACAGGTGTAACTTCTTGAAAATTAATGAAACAACACTGTGTGAGGAATTAAATGTGTAATTCTTTGAAAACTAGCAATACCACCCTGTGTGAAATTTTACATGCGTAACTTCTTGAAAAGTAACGATACAATGCTGTGTGAGATTCTACACTTGCAACTTATTGAAAATAATGATTCAACACTGTGTGAGAATCTACACATGTAAATTATTGAAAACTAATGACACAATACTGTGTGTGATTCTACACCTGTAACTTATTGAAAACTATTGCTACAATGCTGTGTGAGAAGCTACACGTGTAACATATTGAAAACTAATGATGCAACACTGTGTGAGATTCTACACGTGTACCTTATTGAAAACTAACGATACAACACAGTTTGAGAATCTATCCGTTTAACTTCTTGGAAAATATCGATATATCACTGTGTGAGAATCTACATGAGTAAATACTTGAAAAATAACCATACAAAACTTAGTGAGAATCTATAAGAGTAAGTACTTGAAAACTAGTGATACAACACTGTGTGAGTACCCACATGCATAATTTCTTGAAAACTAAAGATACAGTGCTGTGTGAGATTCTACACATGTAACTTCTTGGAAACTATCGATACAACACAGTGTGAGAATATACACCTGTAACTTCTTGGAATCTATCGATACAACTCTGTGTCAGAATCTACACGCGTAATTTCTTGAAAACTAACGATACAAAGCTGTGTGAGAATCTACACCTGTAACTTATTGAAAACTAACGATATAATACTTTGTGAGTATCGGTAAGCATAACTTCTTGAAAACAAATGATACAACACTGTGTGAGAAACTACATATTTAACTTCTTGAAAACTAACGATACAACACTGTCTAAGAATCTACATATGTAACTTCTTGAAAACTAACGATATAACAATGTTTGAGAAACTCAATGCATAACTTCTTGTAAACTAATTATATAACATTCTATGAGAAGCTTCATATGTAACTCCTTGAATATACGTTACAACACTTTGTGAATCTATATGCCTAACGTATTGAAAACTAACGGTACAAAAATATTTTCAAAATTCCATGCATAACTACTTGAAACTTGACAGTGAGGGTTTTTTAGGGATATGGGTAGGGTACGATTGTTAGGGTTATTATTATGTAAGGGCTATGGCTAGGTTTAGGATTAGGGTTAGGTTTAAGGATAGGGTATGGGTAGTGTTAGGGTTAAGGTTAGGGTTAGGGCTAGGTTTAGGGTTAGAATTTAGTGTTATCATTAGTGTTAGTGTTAGGGTTTGGGTTACAGGGTTAGGGCTAGGGTTAGAGGGTTAGTGTTAGGGTTAGTATCATGCTTAGGGTTAGAGTTAGGATTGAGGTTAGGATTAGGGTTATTTTTAGGGTTAGGGTTATGGTTAAGGATAGGATTAGGGCTAGAGTTATGATTAGGATTAGGATTAGGGTTAGGTTTAGTGATAGTGTTAGGGATTGGGTTAGTGCTATTGTTAGTGTTAGGGTGAGGATTAGGGTTAGGTTTAGGCACATGGTTAGAATTTTTGTTAGAGGTTAGGTTTAGGGTTATGAGTTAGGGCTAGGATTAGGGTTATGGTTATTGTTAGCATTAGGTTTAGGATTAAGGATAGGGTTAGGGTCGTGTTAGGGTTAGGGCTTGGGTTAAGTTTAGGTTTAGGATTAGGGTTAGCCTTGGGTTTAGGGTTTGGATTAGGGTTAGGGTTAGAGTTAGCGTTAGGGATAGGATTAGAGTTAGAGTTTAGTGTTAGGGTTAAGGTTAGGATTAGTGTTAGGTTTAGGTTTAGGATTAGGATTAGGGTTAGGATTAGGAATATGGTTGATAGGGTTAGTGTTATGGATAGGGTTATGGTTACGGTAAGGGTTGGGGTTCGTGTTAGGGGTTAGTGATAGGTTTAGGTTTAGGCTTAAGTTTAAGTTTAGGGTTAGGGTTAGGCTTAAATTTAGGGTTAGGTTTAGGGTTAAGATTAGGGTTAGTTTTAGGGATAGTGTTAGGGTTAATGTTAGGGTTAAGGTTAGGGGTTAGAGGTTAGGTTTAGGGTTAGTGTTAGTATTAGGGTTAGGTTTAGGGATAAGTTTAAGGTAGGGTTAGGGATAGGGTTAGCAATATGGTTAGGGTTAGAGTTAGTGTTATGGTTTGAGTTAGGTTTAGGGTTAGGGTCAGGTTAAGGATAGGGTAAGGGTAGTGTTAGGGTTAGGTTTAGGAATAGTGTTAGGGTTAGGGTTATAGCTAGGGTTAGTGTTAGGTTTAGGGTAAGGGTTATGGTTATGATTAGGCTTAGGTTTGGGTTTATGGTTAGGGTTAAGTTTAGGTTTTGGTTTAGGGTTAGGTTGTCACTTATTGAAAACTAACTATACAATAGTGTGTGAGAATCTATGAGCATAACTTTGTAAAAACAACTGATACAACAAGGTGTGAGAAACTACATGTCTTCCTTCTTGAACACTAACGACACAACACTGTGTGAGAAACTACATGAGTGTCTTCTTTTAAACTATCGACATAACACTGTGTGAGAAACTACATGCATATCTTATTGAAAGCTAATGACAAAACACTGTATGCGAATCTTAAGTGATACCTCTTGAAAACCATTAAAACAACACTGTGTGAGGAACTATGTGCGTAACTTCTTTAAAACTAATGATACAAGTCTATGTGAGAAACTACATGTGTACCTTATGGAAAAGTAACGATATAACACTGTGTGAGAATCTACACAGGTAACTTCTTTTAAAACTAGCGTTATAAACTTGTGTGAGAAACTACATGTGTGGTTTCTTGGAAACTATCGATACAACGCTGTGTGAGATTCTACCAGTGTACCTTATTGAAAACTTACGGTATAATGCTATGTGAGAATCTACAGGTGTAACTTATTGAAATCTAAAGATACAACAATGTGTAAGTATCTACACGTGTAACTTATTGAAAAGTAACGACACAACACTGTGTGCGATTCTATATGTATAACTTTCTGACATCCAACTCTAAAACCCTGTGCGATAACCTACACGTGTAACTTATTGAACATTAAAGATACAACACTGTGTAAGTATCTACACGTGGAACTTATTGAGAACTAATCATAGAACACAGTTGAAGAATCTACCCGTGTAACTTCTTGGAAAGTATCAAGACAACACTTTGTGGTAATCTACATGCTTAATTTCTTGAAAACAAACGATACAACGCAGTGTGAGAACCTACACCTGTAACTTCTTGGAAACTATCTATACAACCCTGTGTGAGAAACTATATGTGTAATTTCTTGAAAACTAATGATACAATGCTGGGTGAGAATCTACATATGTAACTTCTTGAAAACTACCTATACAACATTGTGTTTTGAATCTATAAGCGTAACATCTTGAAAACAAACAGCACAACACTTTGTTCATAACTGAATTCATAACTTCTTGAAAACTAAAAATACAACAGTGTGTGAGAATCTATATATGTAAGTTATTGAAAAATAACGATGCAACAAAATGTGAGAATCCTATGGCCAGAGAGTCTGGGAAACAGAAACTTCATTTAGTGGCTGATCGAAGAAGAGGCAGATTCCCTTGGTTAAGTACTGAGCTGAACTCAAGAAAGCCAGTAACAGAGAGGGAGGACTGATGATCAAAGAGATTAAGACTGGGCTGGTTTAACCCCCAGAAACAGCTGACCAGACAAAGGTTAACTCTTGAATCCCAGGCATCAGCCTGGGAATCCAGCATGGGACTTATCAAGACCCCCTGAATCTGGGTGTCAGTGAGGAGGCCTAGGTAATCTATTGAGCCTCGGGCAGCAGATCAGTGCCCATCCCAAGTATACACACGGACTTTGGACTCCCATCGAACAATGTGAGGTGCACTCTCACCCTGAACTCTTGGGGAAGGGTCTAGGCCCTGCCCTATATGAAATGACAGACTATGGACATCCCCATGGAGGGCCTCACCCACCCTCGGGGAATGAGGGGATAACGGGGGTGTTTGGGGGGAGGGCAGGTTAGGAGGGGAGGGAAAGGGAGAGGGACCTAGAACTGACTTGTGAAGCAACCATGTTTCTTATCAAAATTTAAACTGGAAAATAAAATCATTGCATTTGGTTATTAGAAAAAAATATCTTAAATGCCATATTCTGTAGATCTATGAAGTGTTTGAAGTCCACCTATCTATCTAAACTGTATGAGACTAAATAAAAGTTTATTTCTGTCTACTTAAAAACACAAAAAAATTTTCAAGAAATTACACATGTAATTTCTCACACATTTTTGTATCAATGATTTCCAAGAAGTTACACTGGTAGATTCTCCAACTGTGTTGTATCGTTTGTTTTCAATAAGGTACAGGTATAGAACTCAAACAGGGTTGTATTGTTAGTTTCCAATAAGTTACACTTGTGGATTCTCACACAGCTTTGTATCCTTGGTTTTCAATAAGGTAAAAGTGTAAAATCTCACACAAGGTTGTACCATTAGTTTTCAATAAGGTACACGTGTAGAATCTCACACAGGGTTGTCTTTGTTGTTTTAAATAAGTTTCACGTCTAGATTTGTACACAGTGATTTGTCATTAGTTTTTAATTATTCACATGGGTAGATTCTCACACAGTGTTGGATCATTTGTTTTCAATAAGTTACACCTGTAGATTATCACATAGCATTGTATCATTAGTTTTCAATAAGGTACACATGTAGAACCTCACACAGCTTTTATAATTAGTTTTCAATAAGGTACAGGTATAGAATCTCACACAGCGATGTATTATTAGTTTTCCAGAATTTACGCATGTAGAGTCTCACACAGTGTTGTATCATTTGCTTTCAAGAAATAACACAGTGTTGTGTCGATAGTTTCCAATAAGTTACAAGCGAAGATTCTAACACTGTGTTGTATCTTTAGTATTCAATACGTTTAGATACTTACACAGTGTTTCATCTTTAGTTTTAGAAAAGATACACCTGTAGATTCTCACACAGCAATGTGTCCTTTGTTTTCAGTGAGGTACACGTGCAGAATCTCACCCATCCTTGTGTTGTTAGTTTTCAATAAGGTCCACGTGTAGAATCACACACAGTGTTGTATCGATATTTTCCAAGAAGTTGGACATGTATCTTCTCACACAATGTTGTATCGCTAGTTTTCAATAAGTTACACGTGTAGAATTGCACACATTGTTGTGCCATTAGTTATCAATTATTTAAAGGTGTAGATTCTCACACAGTGTTGGATTGTTAGTTTTCAATAAGTTACACGTGTAATTTCTCACACAGTATTGTATCGTTACTTTTAAATAAGGTACATGTGTAGAATGTTATACAGCTTTGTACTGTTAGTTTTCAATACGTTGCACGTGTAGATTCTAACACAGCGTTGTATCTTTCGTTTTCAATATGTCACACATGAAGATACTCAGTTTTGTATATTTAGTTTTCAATAAGTTACACCTGTAGATTCTAACACAGCTTCAATTGGAAGGTTTCAAGAAGGTACACGTGTTGAATCTAAAACAGCGTTGTTTCACTATTTTTCAATAAGGCACACGTGTAGATTCTCAGTCACTGTTGTATTGTCAGTTTTCAAGTAGTTACACATGTAGATTCTCACACAGCATTATTTTGTTAGTTTTTAAGAAGTTATGCATGTAGTTTCAAACTCAGTGTTTTATCATTAGTTTTCAGAAGTTACACACATACATTCTCACACAGTGTTATATTTTTAGTTTTCAAGTTGTTACACACATATTTTCTCATATTTTTCAAGAAGTTATGAATATACATCCCCACACCGTGCTGTATCATTAATTTTCCATAAGATACGAATATAGAGCCTAACACAATGTTGTATCATTAATATTCAATAAGATACACGTGTATATTCTCACACAGCGTTGTATTGTTATTTTTCAAGAAGATACACCCGTAATTCCTCACACAGAGTTATTTCGTTAGTTTTCAAGAAGTTATGCGTGTAATTTCCAACTCAGTGTTGTATCGTTATTTTACAAGAATTTACACCGGTAGTTTCTCACACAGTCTTGTATACTTTGTTTTAAAGAACTTTACTTATGAAATTTCTAACACTGTGCTGTATTGCCAGTTTTCAAGAAGTTACACCCGTAGTTTCTCACACAGTGTTTTTTCGTTTGTTTTCAAGAAGTTACACTTGTAGATTCCCACACAGTGTTGGATCGTTAATTTTCAATAAGATACCTGTGGAGAAACTCACACAGTGTTGGATCGTTAATTTTCAAGAAGTTACACGTGTAGATTCTCCCAGTGTTATATCCTTAGTTTGCAAGATGTTACTAATGTAGTTTCTCACAAAGTGTTTTTCTGTAGTTTTCAAGAAGTTGTGCGTGTATTTTCAAACTCAGTGTTGTATCGTTAGTTTTGAAGAATTTAAAAATTAGATTCTGACACAGAGTTTTTTTCCATTAGAATTCAAAAAGTTGCACACGTATTTTCTCAGACAGTGTTGTATGATTTGTTTTCAAGAACTTACGCAGGAAGAATCTAACACTGAGCTTTGTCATTAGTTTTCAATGAGTTACAACTGTTGATACTCACACTGTTGTAGCATAAATTTTCTATAAGATAAACGTGTAGATCCTCACACAGTGTTGTATAGTGAGTTTTCAAGAAGTTACTAATGAAGTTTCTCACACAGATTTATTTTATTAGTATTCAAGAAGTTCAACACGTAGTTACTCACACAGTGTTGTGTGGTTTGTTTTCTAGAAGTTACACTTGTACATTCGCACACAGGGTTGCATCGTTAATTTTCAATGAGATACAAGGATAGTTTCTCACACAGTGTTGTATCTTTATTTTTCAAGAAGTTACACATTAATAGTTTCTCAACCAGTATGGTATCATTACTTTTCAAGGAGTTACAAATATAGATTTTCACATAGTATTGTTTCATTAAATTTCAAGAAGTTAAACATGTAGTTTCTCACACAATGTTGTATGGATTGTTTTCAAGAAGTTACACTTGCAGATTCTAACACAGCGTTGTATCGTTAATTTTCAGGATAATACCACCGTAATTTCTCACACAGAGTTATTTCGTCAGTTTTCAAGAAGTTATGCTTGTAGTCTCGAACTCAGTGTTGTATCGTTAGTTTTCAATAAGATACACCTGTAGATTCTTTAACAGTGTTGTTTCGTTAAATTTCATTTACTTACAGCTGTAGATTCTCAGACAGTGTTGTATCGTTAATTTTTAAGAAGTTACACTTGTAGATTCTCAAGACAGTGTTGTGTCACTAGTGTTAAAGAATACACGCTTATAGATTCTCAGTGTGTTGTATTGTTAGTTTTCATATCGTTACACGTGTAGATTCTCACACAATGTTGTATCTTCAAGTTGCAAGTATAGATTCTCAGTATTGTATCATTAGTTTTCAAGTAGTTACATATGTAGTTTCTCACACAGATTTATTTCGTTACTTTTCAAGAAGTTATACATGTAGATTCAAACAGTGTGTTGTATTGTTACTTTTCAAGAAGTTACACATGTAGATTCTCAGACACTGTTGAGTACTTTATTTTCAAGAAGTTACGCATATAGATTCAAACACAGGGTTGTATCATTACTTTTCAATAAGATATCCGTGTACTTTCTCACACAGTGTTGTATCGTTAATTTTCAATAAGTTATACGTGCCGGTTTTCATACAGTGTTGTTTCGTTAAATTTCAATCAGTTAAACGTGTAGATTCTCACATAGTGTTGTATTGTTAATTTTCAATTAGTTACTTGTATAAATACTCAGACAGTGTTGTATGGTTAGTTTTCAAGTAGTTACACATGTCTCTCACACAGTATTGTATTGTTAGTTTTCAAGAAGTCACACATATAGATTCTCACACAGTGTTGAATCGTTAATTTTCAACATGTAAGAAGTGTAGGTTAGCAGACAGTGTTGTATCATTAGTTTTCCCGAAATTACTAATATAGTTTCTCACACAGAGTTATTCTTTAGTTTTCAAGAGGTTAAGCATGTTGATTCTCAAGAAAAATGTTGTATCCTTTGTATTCAAGAAGTTACGCTTATAGATTGTCCCCGAGTGTTGTATCATTATTTTTCAATAACTTACACGTGTAGATTCTCACATAAAGTTGTATCTTTAATTTGCAATTAGTTACATGTGTAGATTCTCAGACAGTGTTCTGTCCTTAATTTTCAAGATATTACACAAATAGATTCAAACACAACGTTGTATTGTTACTTTTTGATAAGATACAAGTGTAGATTCTCACACAGTGTTGTATGTTTAGTTTTCAATAAGTTATACGTGTACATTTTCAGACAGTATACACAGACAGTATATATTTGTTTCAGACAGTAACAAATAGTTACACGTGTATATTCTCACCCAGTTTTATCGTTAATTGTCAATAAGTTAAACGTGTAGATTCTTACACAGTGTAGTATCGTTATTTTTCAATAAGTTACACGTGTAGATTCTCAGACAGTGTTTTATCGTTAATTTTCAATATGTTACATGTCCATATTCTTACACAGTGTTATATCGTTAACTTTCAATTAGTTACTCATGTAGCATAAGCATTCAGTTTAGAATCCTGATTTGTATCATTAGAATTCAAGAAGTTACTCACACAGATACTCACACAGTGTTGTATCGTTTGTTTTAAGGAAATTACACATGTATATTCTCTCACAGTGTTGTAACGTTAGTTATCAAGATGTTACACATGAAGTTTCTCAAACAGTATTGTGTCGATAATTTTTATAAGTTACACATGGAGATATTCAAACTGTGTTGTATCGGTAGTTTTCAAGATTTTATGTATATAGAAACTCACTTAGTGTTGTATCATTATTTTTCAATAAGTTACACTTGTGGATTCTCACACAGTGTTGTATCATTAGATTTCAAGAAGTTACGTATATAGATTCCCACACAGTGCTGTATTATTATTTTTCAAGAAATTTCGAACATAGATACTCAAACAGTGTTGTATTGATTGTTTTTAAGAAGTTACACATGCAGACTCTCTCACAATTTTGTATCATTGGTTTTCAAGAAGTTACGCTGATAGATTCTCACACTGTGTTGTGTCATTAGGTTGAAATAAGGTACACCTGTAGATTCTCAAACCACTGTTGTATCAATAATTTTCAAGAAGTTATTCTTACAGATTCTCACACAGTCTTGTATCATTAGTTTTCTATACCTGACAGGTGTACATTCTCACACAGTGTTTTATCTTTAATTTCAGTAAGTTACACATGTAGATTCTCACACAGTACTGTATCGTTAGTTTTCCATATATTGATAATATAGTTTCTCGCACAGAATTATTTCGTTAGTTTTCAAGAAGTTACCCCTGTAGATTCTTAAACCAGTGGTGTATCATTAGTTTTCAAGAAGTTATGCTTACAGATTCTCACACAGTCTTGTATCATTAGTACTCAATACCTTACACGTGTACATTCACACACAGTGTTTTATCTTTAATTTCAGTAAGTTACACTTATAGATTCTCACACAGTATTGTATCGTTAGTTTTCCAGAAGTTACTAATGTAGTTTCTCACACAGAGTTATTTCATTAGTTCTGAAGAAGTTATGCATTCAGTTTAGAACTCATAGTTGTATCGTTATATTTCAAGAAGTTACATGAATAGATTCTCAAAAGTGCTCTACCATTTGTTTTCAAGGAGTTACACACTTAGATACTCACACATTATTGTTCAAAAACACTATTTCATTATTATTTTTCAATAAGATACACATGTAGATTCTCACACAGTGTTGTATCTTTAATTTTCCATAAGTTACACTTGTGGATTCTCAAAAAGTGTTGTATAATTATTTTTCAAGAAATTTTGCTTATTGACTCTCACACAGTGTTGTATGGTTAATTTTCAAAAAGTTACATGTTTAGATTCTCTGACAGTTTTGTATTGTTAGTTTTGCAGATTGTAATAATATAATTTCTCACACAGAGTTATTTGGTTAGTTTTCAAGAAGTTATGCATTCAGTTTAGAACTCAGTGTTGTGTCTATTGATTTCATGTAGTTATGTAGATAGATTCTCACTGCTGTATTGTTAGTTTTCAGGAAGATAGAAAAATAGAAACTACATGTTATGCATGTAGTTTCTCAAACAGTGTTGTGTCATTAAGTTTTATAAGTTACACTTGGAGTTCCTCACTTTGTGTTGTATCATTATTTTTCAAGAACGTCCGTGTATAGATACTCACACAGTGCTGTATCGTTAGTTTACAATAATTTACGAATATAGATTCTCACACTGTTGGGGAAGTCGTGGTATTTGCCTGTTATTTGTCAATAAAGCACGGTCTGTCCTATAGTGAACCTAGATAGGAGGGACTAGGAGTCCAGGAGGACTCTGGAAACGAGTAACACAGGAGATTCAACACGTAACACCATGGGGTAGGAGCCCGGAACTATTCTCCAGTAAGAGACATACTTAGATTAACAATTATGGGGTAATTACTTACGTCAGAGCTAGCCAGTAAGAAACAAGCAAGGCCAACAGCTTCATAATTTTACGGCGTCTTGTGTGTTATTTGGGGACAATAATGCGGCAGAGCCCAGGCGACTGGCGGGTGATAAACCAAAGCAGCTAGTAAGGAAAAAGCTTCGCATAACACTCACACAATAATGTATCATTTGTTTTCAAGATGTTATGAACTATCCCACAAAGTGTTGTATCGTTAGTTTTCAAGAAGTTAAATATGTAGATTCTCAGACAGTGTTTTGTTCTTTATTTTCAAAAAATTACACATATAGATTCAAACACAGTTTTGTATAGTTAGTTATCAATAAGTTACACGTGTAGATTCTCACACAGTGTTGTGTCGTTAGTTTTCAAAAATGCATATGTGTAGTTTCTCATACAGGGTTGTATCGATATTTTCCTAGAAATTACATAGGTAGATTCTCAAAATGTGTTGTATCTTTAGTTGTCAATAAGGTACAAGTGTAGAATCTCCCACAGCGTTGAATTCTTAGTTTTCAATATCTTACAATTGTAGATTATCACACAAAGGTGTAGCGTTATTATTATTTTTCAATAAGTTACACGTGTAGAATGACACACAGTGTTG
>NW_024430161.1:0-573 GCF_017639785.1 Mesocricetus auratus
ACCTACTAGAAAAATAACGATACAACACTGTTTGAGAAACTACATGTCTAACTACTTGAGAACTAACGATACAACACTGTCTGAGCATCTACACGTGTATCTTATTGAAAAGTAATGATACAACACTGTGTGAATCTATATGTGTAACTTCTTGAAAATAAAGAACACAACGCTGTCTTAGAATCTACAAGTGTAACTTCTTGAAAACTAACAATACAGCACTGGGTGAGAATCTACACGTGTGACTGATTGAAAATTAACGATACAACACTGTGTGAGAATCTACATGAGTAACTTCTTGGAAACTATCGACACAACACTGTGTGAGAATCTACATGAGTAACTTCTTGGAAACTATCGACACAACACTGTGTGAGAAACTACATGTGTATCCTATTGAAAACTAACGACACAACACTGTATGCGAATCTTAAGCGATACTTCTTGAAAACCATCAATACAACACTGTGTGAGGAACTACATGTGTACTTTATGGAAAACTAATGATATAACACTGTGTGAGAATCTACACAGATAACTTCTTCAAAACTAGCGTTACAAACTTGTGTGAGA
>NW_024430162.1:0-15270 GCF_017639785.1 Mesocricetus auratus
CCTCTCTTATTATACTGTTCCCTATGTAAGGGAATTTTTTTTCTTTTGACTTAGCATCTCAACCAGTGAAAAGAGGGTGATGTATTCCTTTCCATGCTACTTCTTGCTGACTGTGGGGCGCAGTTAGGGGACCCAAGAAGGTTGAAATGCAAGTCAAAAGCAAAAAGGGAATTTTGGCAATGGGGTATCTATCGGGGAGCGGCTGATAGGCAGACTGTGTTGAAGAGACAGGGGGTGTCCACATCAGCTGAACTGGTTTACATCCACAGCAAGTTTGGGCTCACAGTCTTTAGGAGCAGGCTGTGGTCTGCAACTGATGTTCAGATGTGTTTGCCAGAAGTGGAAACCTGTTTAAGACATGTTTAAAACTGGGAACAGAAGTTAAAACTTATGTATTTAATTGGAACTCTTTAGACTCATAGTATTAGTGATGAGGAAGGTCAAGAATCCCATGACCATGAGAGAAAATCTCATTCTCAGGAACAGGCAGGTGGGATAACTGCCTGTACTTATCTGGAGTCCTCTTTGACCTGTGAGAAGTGGATACAAGCTGTATGACTTTTGATCCTCTGAAGCCTGTGTAAATTTTGTTATATAAAAGGAAATAAAGGTTATAGGTACATTAGCATTATCAGTTGGTACTGAAATCTACATTGTAGAAAAAGCAGATATCTGGGTATCTGTATTTTGTCCTAACAGAAACTACAGATTTGGGCTAGTAATGTACATTTGTCTTCTGTCCAGGTATGAATTGGACAGAGGTATCTTTGGCATGATGAATAGCCCTTTAAGTTTATACTTAGATGACAACAAAAATAAACCTAAAAACCTTGAGCATGTGATTGAACAAGTATTTATATCCTTTGATCCTTATTGAGACATATTAAGGCTTGATTTTTACATAAATAAAATGAGCTATCATGCTGACTATAGTTTGTGGATTTGGCTGTCTGATGTCAAGCTGACAACCGTTAATACTTTTAGAGATCTGAGAAGGATAAATTTTATACAGTCTCAGAAGCTATTAAAAAGTGCCAGGTACCAGTCCATATACAGCCATACCCAAGTCTCCTCTACTAGCACTGGAGGCACAAGTATCAGGAATAGCACTAACCTTCACCAGGCCTGTAAGGTGAGTTTTTTTCTCTCTGTGGAAGAGGGACATGGAAAAGACTGACCATGTTTTTTCTCAGCAAAAGGGGTGCAATCAATTTTCCAGTGTCCAGCAGCTTTGTCCACATTCTGGTCCAGGTCCTGGCAGCAGCAGGTGTTACCTTTGAGCATCTTGCTCCCTGGTCAGCATCAACACAATCCAGGTGTAGGGTCCAGGGTGCCTTGTAATCTTCTTTGGAGACTTTGGGTCACTGTTAGGATCTGGCAGTCTGTCTGATATTATAATTTTTAAAATTAACATTTTAAATGCCATGTTCTGCAGGTATCTGAAGTATTAGAGGTTTGTCTGCCTTAATCTTAACTGTTGAAAGTATAAACTTTATTAACCTTTATAAAACTAGAACTTAATAGTGTCAGGTTTAGCTTTAAACATTTTAACAGTATAAATATTTTGTAACCTTATAAATTGAAAACATTTTAAAAATTGTTCTGAAATCCTTTAATTTTTTTAATATTGAAAATTAAAATATATTCTAGGCCTTTAAAACCATTATTATCTGGGTGACTGTTAAATTATAAAACTTAGCATTCCAGTGTATAAAAGCATTAACATTTTAAATCTGAATAAAAACTTGTTGATAGGATGGTATCTTATAACTTCCATGTGGTCACCTTTAGTCAAGATGGTAGATCAGGTATCTCTTTTAACTTTAGTAAATTGGCTACCAGCCAGCCATGTGGCCAGCTTGCCATTAGACTGACTGTAAAGTGGTGGCGACCTGCACAACTTTTGTTTTAGCTCTATGCTTGTAATAAAACTTAGATTATGACAGAAAACACAGATAGAACTTTTTAACAAAACAGGCATACATAATTTTTGAGAGATCAATTTTTAAAATTTAGCATTTGTAGAAATGAAACATCATAGTAAACAGTTTACATTTTTTTGTAGTTATAACTTTAAGGCCATTCTGTCTCTGTGGAAAGACCGGATCTGCCCAAATGGCTTACCTGTTCCAGCCCTGTGTGCTTGAGCAGGGAGCTCTGGTGGAGGGAAAAGCAGGCAGATGGCTCCTTTGCCAGCATGCCATGTGCGTGGGGCAGAGAGAGAGAGAGACCCCATCCTCACTCACATCCTGCACAACTCACAGACAGGCAGGTGAGGACTAAGCAGGCTCAGCTGTGAGGGCTGCAGCAGCAGTTGTAGAACAGAGCAGCTGCCTCACTGCATGCTCAGGGATAGGAGACCCTGCCGCAGCATACTCTAACACATGGCACATTGTGGGAGGGACTTTTGCACAGGATACCATGTGTTCAGGGCAGCAAGTAAAGACTCCTTACCTGTACCATGTGTATAGGCAGGCAAGAACAGAGACAGAGGGATAAGATGGGCCACTGACTAGTTAGGTTTGGCCAAAGTCCTCAGCCATAGGACTATCTTATAAAAAGAATTGTTTATAAAAAATTGGCATGTAACAACTGTCTTAATGTGAAAGTTATCTTATCAACAGATAATAGTCATCCAGGGTTGAAAAATTATTTATCCTGAACATGAAAACCTATTAACAAATTTAAATTAACTTTACAAAACTTGTTACTTGTAGTTTTCCCCTTGTAAGATTTCTATGAGAACTGCATCATCAAGGGGTAGATGATGATCTGGAGCTGGGACAGGGACCAAGGGAGAAGAAGGGAGGAGGGGAGGAGCTGGCAGTTTTCTCTGAGACTGCCTTCAGAGGAGGTAGGAGAGTCACAAACAGGGCTGCCAATGTCGGGGGTCTATAGCCAAATTTTCCCAAATAACAATGTATGCTATCTGGTCCAGGTGTCCATGGGGTCCCTTGTCAAAGACCCGATCCTAAACCTGTAAGATAATTTCTAGGTTAAAGTTCCCATCCCTTGTCCAGCCCACATCAATGGTTGGCCACTCAGATGTGCAGTTTATACTGGTTAGAGGCACGAATCTGCACTTCATTTCAGTGATCTAAAGTAAGGCTCAAAGGGGTGGTTATGGTTTGTCCCATGCTTGAATCAGAAAACTCAAAATACAAAGACAAGTAGATGAACAAGACAAATAACACAATTAAGCAACTCACGACCAGACACGCTGTGCGCTTTTGGCGGAGAACTGAAAGTAAATACTCAGACGGGTCAACAGGAGTAGTGGTCCCATTTTTCCCTTTTCAGGCCCATGAGCTCCAAACAATTGAGCTCTCCAGATCCCTGTCACGTCTGCCACGGGGGAGAAGTCTGGCCTCATCAGCCCCTTCTCAAGCCGCCCTAGTTACTGAATGACTACGTAGCCAACCTGCACGGAGACAGATCAAAATACATACATATAACAAAGAGCAAAGCAGACAGGGTGCCGGCTATCTTACCTCCTGGTGGCACTGTTGGTTCTGGAGCAGAAATCTCGGTGGAACCTCCAATGAAAGACCTCGGCATCAAAGCACCGGACACTGAACCGAAACCTCTGCCCAAGAACTGGGGCCAGACCACTGGCTGAAAAAGCAAGAGGTGATGTATTGAGTACACATGCGCCTGCGGATGCTACTGCAACTCGGGTGCAGAGCATACCGGGCTTGTAGGGAGCACAATATTTATAGAGTTTTAATGGTTACATAAGTATCAACATAGCAACAGGCATTTCATTGGCTCATCTTGGGGGCAGGAGTAGTTCCCACAGACTAAGTTTCCTGGTATTACCTCATGAAAGACCCTGGCATGCTTCAGCAATTATTATCTGGGTCCCATGACTACTATGGTGATCATAGACACAACTCAGGGCAGGGGTAGTTGCCAAGGACTAGGTGTCCTGGTATTGCCACATAAAAGACCCTGGCACACTTCACCAATTATTATCCAAGTCCAGTGACTGCTCTGATGACCACAGATCCTGTTTGACATCCTGCCAGCTGGGCAAGGCATCTGGTCTGGGTTTTTTTCATTAGGCAACGGCCTGGCCTTGCCTTTCTTTTCCTAGAGGGTCCTGGGTAGGGGGTCTTTCAGTATGTGTGTTCTGTGTGTATGGTATGGACACACTAGTATGTATGAGATGTGATTATGAATGTGAATGTTGACAAAAGGAACTGCTTGAATTGCCTAGGATATGATTAAAAGGGTACTTAAATTGCTTCAGATATAGATAAGAAGCTACCTAAATTGCTTTGGATATGGCCAAAAAGACCATCCAACCAGTCAATGTCTTTACAGGAAAGGTTGGTGATTTGAGTCCTCAGAGCCAGTCAATGGAAAAATATCAGAAGCCTGTATCATGGCTTAAGTTAAGAGCAATGGGATGATTCTATAGAGCTTAGCAGAGGAGAGGATACAGAGATTCTCCTAAATTTTTATGATTGGAAAAAGAAACCTAGAGAAAAAAAGGTTTTTGAGAAGAAGCCTCAGAAAAATTGCTGACCTGTCAGAACCACCTACAAAGGAGTCAATGTAGATACAAATTAGACCATTTCAGCTAAGATACCAAGAATTTTAGAGATTGTCCTTTTGTATATATGTTTCTCTTATTGGTTGATGAATAAAACACTGTTTGGCTAGTGGCCAGGCAGGACCAATAGGTGGGGCTATGGGACATGGAGATGTGAAGAATTCTGGGAGAGGTAGCCCACCAAAACAGACACCTGTAAAAGGAGTAACAGGTCTGGAAAATCTCCGGTAATCCAAGACCACATGGAAATACTTAGATTAGTAGAAATGGATTAGTTAGTAAGAGAGCACTAGCCAATAAGAAGCCTGATCCATTGGCCAAACAGTTTATAATTAATAGGTGTCTCTATGTGTTTATTTGGTACTAAAGGACTTTGGGACCAGGCCGCACAGAAATTCTGTCATCAGGAGCCAAAGCTGACACCGAGCGGAATATAATTCCACAGGCAAATGACTTTACTTGGACAGACCAGGATTGATTTTTGTTGTCCAGTTGTGAGGAATTAGGATATTTTTCAAACATAAGGAATGAGAGATATTTGAAGCTAAAAGTAGAAGCCATCATCCACATGAGAGTGGTGTTGTATTTGTCCTTCTGAGCCAGGAACATCCGACATATTTTATTCTCCATGCACTGCTGAGAAAATTTCATTTCAATTTGTCGCTGAGGAAAATTGTATTATGTTCAGGTATCACATTCTCTGAGTTCTGGGATTACATTTGAGTTGCTCACTGAATTTCTTTTGGTACCATATACTAGTTTTGGCTGAAACTATTGTTCTAGCCTGATGGAAAGCCTGGACAAGGAAAGACAGATAGTTTGCTATCTATGTCTGTGGCACTGAGCTGGTCATCACACAACTTTGACAAACTTCTGTCACCTTTTCCCTTCAAATTCTTTGTATGCTTTTGCAATGTAATTCCTGTAAAGTATTGATAAATCTCATGTCTAAATGTTTTGCTTTCATTCAAGAAAATCTCCCTGAGATTCTCTAAAACATTTATCTAAATTTAAAGATATGGGAACATGTAGGTAAAAGTTTAAAGATAAACTATTGCCTATGAGGGCTAAGTGAGTTTCATACTGATGAGTTTGCCATGTAGAATTAGATAGGAGATTGCTTATGTCCACAGCATAAAGTTGATTGAATAGTAATTGAAATTCCTCCATAAATCCAGTCAGTTTGTTGAAATCAGACAGGAAGACAAACATTAAAAATAAAAAGTAAAAATAATAGAGATGAATGGCTCTGAGGATGACAAAATAGCATCATTTGTTAAATTGATTTTGATTCATGATGCTTCACAGAACAAAGAGGAATTTCTCATTTTTGAAGATACACATTAAATGGCTCTGGGTCTTTTAGTTGGGCCATATGGACTTTTATCACCTACAGGATTATTAGATTCCCCAAAAAACCTTCAGCCCTTACTTTGAGAAAACAGGAGAAGCTCAAGACCCATGATAAAGTATTTAATACAAAAAGAGCCTGTTTGGTGTTTTATGTTTGTTTGTTTCCCCAGATTCCCAATAGAGCATGGGATTTCACAAGGAGAAAATCTGGACCACAGTGGAAACCCTTCCTTCAAGGTCTGAGGAACAAGGCTTGCTCAAGCCACAACACGGTGGGCCAACCTCAAATGCACAATGGCCTTTCAGGCTCTGCTGGATGGAGACCTGACTCTGCCACCATAGGCCTTGCTAGGGATGTGCATAGGACACAGGAGGAGACTCAAAGCTGGGAAAGGTGGGCAGGGCAACAGCATCTGCAGTAGGGTGGGGGAGGGAAGACAAAATCACACAACTTCATGTGTCAAAGGGTCAAGTTTTTCTTCCCACCCCATTTCTTTACCATCTTCTTCCTAGACAGGAAGCTCAGCACTTCCAGTGTGTTGGTTAGAATCTCTGCCACTGAGCTGTAACCCAAACTTGCTGACAGAAATATGATCCTACTGAAGATTTCACCAAAACTCCATCTTTAGATTTCATCCATTGAACTGGGATCTTTTTGTTTACTTGTTTTCCTTTGGTTTGTTTGTTGAGAAATGACTTCTTTGTGCAGTTCTAGCTGTTCTAGAACTGGCACTTTTAACAGACTCGACTCAAAACTCAGAGTTCTGGCTGCCTCTGCTTCCTGAGTGCTGGGATCTAAGGCATATGCTACCATAACTGGCCCTGAATTGGGACCTTTTTCCTCACATGTGTCCTGGGACCCCTCATGATCTTTATCACATCATCTTTGATCAAATTTGTGGATAAGAAACTTTTTTAGCACATTCCACATCAGGACTTATATAATCCAAAATTTGACTGTACCAAACTAAAGTGCTGACAGAATTCTGCATTGGTGTGAGCTTTTTCTTTGGTGGTGAGTACAGCCAGATCTCCTCCTCCTCGACCAAGCCTGAGAGTCCCTCCAGCTCTTGGGGCCCCAGTGCATCTATTTCATCCAGCAAGCCACCCTGGCTCACTGTCAGAATGGAGGTGGAGTCAGGCCAGTCCTGCTGCTGATCTGCCATGGCCCCAGCCCGCTCAGCTTCCTGCGTAAGATCCCAGTCCTAGAAGGAAGCCCCTAAAGTGACACAGTACCTGAAAATGAGATTGACATGCAGGTCTGAGCTGGACAACTGTGCCTGAGGAAGCTGCGTACTGCAAGGCTACTGGGATGATCCTCAGCAGCTTCTTCTGCTTCTCCAGGTCCTTCACCAGCTCCTGCAGATTCTAGACCTCCTGGTCCGCATTCACGCTGGAGTTCACAGTCGATGCTGACCAAGCAGTCCATCCCCACTCCCACACTGCAGATGGAGTAGCCATGGTGAGAGGGAGGTAGGGAGGGAGGGAGGGAAGGAGAGAGGGGAGAGGTCCCAGTTGCTGTCCCTCAAACAAGCCAAGAGTCTAGCACTGAGCAGGCCCAACAGCAAGGTTCCCAGGTTTGGGGCTAAGCACCACTGGCTCCAGCCAAGCCACCCATCTGCACTGATCCACGACTGGGAAAGGATGTGCCAGTCGCCAGTCTCAAATGCCATCATCCCTCCTACAAACACAACTTTTGATATAGTTTTGGAATTTATTTATGAAAGCAATAATAAAGAATGGTAACATTTTATGCACAAGAATATTTACTGTTGCATTTTAAAAGGCATCTTTCATTTTAATATTGAAAACTGGAAACTACTTGACATTTAATGCATCAAGTGTTTCTTAAAATTGTTGTAGTAGTTTTCTGTTTTTAAAATATTTTAGCTACCAATATAAAAGTAAAAATGCATGTTAATAATGACTATGATGTAGACTTTGGGAGCCCATTTCATGTGGAGAGATGCAGTCTCTACCTGGACACATGGGGGAGTGCCTAGGCCCTGCCCCAGATGATATGACTGACTTTCTCTCCTTTTTTATGGTTGACTCCCACTAATTTTGAATTTGTCAGTTGCTATTCACCTTCCTATCCTCTTTTGGTTCATAGTTAAATACTTTTTAAGTAGAGTGTTCTGTCTGCCTGGAAAGTTCATTCCTATTCATCACCCATGTGTGTATTATAATATTTTTGTTATTCATAATAGATATTGTCCCAAGTATACCTCATTGTCCAGCAGTTTACATGGTAGCAACATGGTTACTAAAGCATTTTAGAGAACTCATACTTTTCCCTTTTCATTATCTGTATCTCTGTCAATACTTTTGTTTTATATTTACCATGAAGTGAAAACATGTGTGTTTGTTTATCTAATCTGCCTACTACTCCCATCAAGATGTTTACATTTAATGCAAGTCCATGGTTAGCTGGAGTATTCTATCTTGATCATTTTAACTTCACTGGTTTTGTCCAAAATGTTTTTCTTATTTTGGGTAAATATCAAAATAGCAATGTTCAAGTCACAGTTCAGGGAAGACATTCAAGGCCTTGATATCTGCTGAATATGAGCAACCTGGAAAACTATGCATGTCCTTTAGTGGAGCCTAAACAACACTGCAGAGAATGCTCTCATTATTCCTACAGCTCAGACCCTGCATTGGATAAACTTGTCAACTCCTAATCTGTTTATGATGGGAGAAATCTTCTCACACGAAGCTGATGAACCCTGTAGAGATCCTGTAATCTGCAGGAGTGTGCTCATTGCTGATCTGCTGAAGGGTAGAAACTTATCTCTAAATGTGTTTTTCCTAAAGGAAAATAAAGTGGTGGAGGACACACTGTCCTTCACAACTGACTCTCCTCCTGCTAGGTTTGGGGATACCATGTGAATATTTGTGGGGATAGCTAACCTAAATGATGAGATAATCAGATCACCCTAGAGATCTCAGAAGGGAAGAAGGAGTCACAATTCCCATAAGAATAAGGATCAAGCACATTATTTCCTGGACAGAAGTTCCTGTTGACTTAGCAAGCATAATGCTCTGAGATATTCTTTCCCTGACTGTGCCTGGGAGCCTTGCCAAATGAACATAAACTCAGAAAGGATAGAGATTTAGGTACAAGGGACCCACTTGACTCCACCTGCTTCTGCCAGCCTGGGTTCCCACCTCATCTGGGACACAGTGAAGTGATGCTGTAGCTTTGCTTCCAAGTCTTTTTGCTGGGAAATCCACTCCTTCTGCTTCAGCAGGAACTGAAGATTTTCCTTCAGTCTTTCATGTTCCTGTTCATTAGAAGATTGTGTTCCCAAGGCACAGTTGTGCACCCATATACCCACATGTGCATTCATGCACACACATAGTCACTCCTGAACACACACAGGTACATGCAAACACACTTCATTGTATCTACATGTCTACTTCCTAGATACATTAACGTAAGAAGAGATCCCCTGGGATACTATGGAGAAGACAGGTAATTTTCTTTCGCACACACCCTCTTTACCCATATTCCCACCCAGATGTAGAAAAACACAGGATGCTCTGAGTTAAAGAATGTGGTGAGAATCATGTACTTTTTCTCTGTGTTGATAAATTTCCATCTTATTTTTACTTCATATGTGTAGGTTTTTTGAATGCTTATGTCTCTGTGTACCACATGCATGCCTGGTAACCTAGGGGAAGAACCTAGCAGGCAAATCAGTCAATATAGTGCTTATCTTGTAAATCAGTGCACAAAATGGTATATAGTAGGGCTCCTTGAGCAGTTATCCAAGCTTGGGTAGCAAGTTCTCCAGTCTATGCATTAAAGGCTTAGTTCCTTAGCACAGGACCACTGCATGGTGGTAGACCATCCCCTTGCTCTCACTTGGTGCTTCCCAGTGTCTCCCAGGAGGGCAGCTTCCTCCAAAACAGCTTTCTAAACCACAGGTTGTCTCAATTAAGGTCCAATGCAGTGAAGCACTCAGCAAAGAAAATTAGCAAATCTCTTCAACCAGGAGTGAAATTAAACTTTCCTCCCTGTGAGATGATTATGTCAGGATTTCTTTAGTAAAAGAAGGTTGACTAGGTCATGGACAAATGAGTGCATGTATTACTTCATGTTTAAAAATATTCCATGGAAGGGCCGACCACAGTGTATGTTTTTCTCATCAATGATGGGCATTTGAATAGTTTGTTGTTGGGTGATACTCTTAGGAATGCTGTTATAACCTTATTTTTCCCTAGATTCTCTGGATACTTCTCCTTGTAGGATCACTAGGTCAACTGGGGACTGAAGTTCAACTTTCTGAAAAATTATACATAACTTATCACAGGGCTACACCATTTTACAGCACTAGCAATGTCTGACGGTCCTAACTTCTTCCAACCCCTCATTAGGGTGACTTTAACTAAGTTTAAAGAAGTTTGAAGAAGTTTGGAGTAAAAAGAGTTTCTGAGTACTGAAGACACAACTTGAAGTGAGAAATTTAGACTATGATTAGCCTAAGTGGGCTACACAGAGACAGCCAGTTTTCTTACCTCAGCACAGCTATGGGACTTCTTCTGGTCAGAGACCACCATAAGCAACTCTGCAGTTCAGAATTTTTCACAGAATAATAACCAGACAAAGCTCCAAGGGCAATGTTAACTGAGCCAAGGTTAGACAAAGGTGGAAGGAAAATGGTAGCAGGCAATGAGAAGAACAAAACAGGATTCAGGGAAGTCATTAGTGGACAGTCACTATTCACCCCGAGCTGAGAAGGATGCCAACCATTAACCACCCTTTCCTGCCTGTCAGACACCATGATTTGACTAAGTAGCCTCTTTGTTACCTTCATGTACTGCATTACTTTGGTTTGGTTTTCTCCAAAGGATTTCTTTGCAGAGGAATATTTATACCTCAAAAAGCCCCTGAAAATCATTAAGCTTGTATTAGTTTTGTGGCCTTTTGTTCTAGCTTCCTGTGTGGATATTCAGAAGGATGGGCATTTCCATGTGCTCTGTGAGTGAAGCAAGTTGATACTAACCAGAGCAGGCAGAGAACTTTCTCATTAACATTCATCTCTATATCTTAAAGTTGTCCTATTCTTCCATGAGTGAGTGAAAATACATATAGAGGTTCAAACACATATTCCAAAACTCACAAAGATACACATGAAATTGACTCATACACACACACACACACACACACACACACACACACACACACACACACACACCCTTTCTATCCCAGAAAGAAAGGGAGAGGACTAGTGTATTGCAGCAACTTTTCTGCTGGCAGGAAGGGAAGTGGGTCCTCGGTACTTTCTCCAAGGCCCTTAGACACAGAGAGGCTGGCCTAGACTTCATTTCACTTCCAGAAAACTTCATCACCACAAGACTCACTTATCCTACAGGAACGTGAAAACCACTGCACAACTCAGCTTCACCACAAAAGACCAAGTATCAAAGGAATAAGGCTGGAAATTGAGTCTGCACATAGCTCCAAGTTGACCCATCATAGTGTCCTAAGTATACTTACACAGGTTCCTCCACAGAAGCCCTTGATAGAACCAAAGAATGAAAGTGACGCATGGTCATTACCTTTTGACCACAATACAGTACATACAATAGAAAAATAGCCCCAAGGCACTCAGGAGGAGGCTAGTGAGGTCTACTGAAGTGCTTTCCTGAGGTTCAGCACTCTATACAACTGTAAGGGGAATCTGTTCTAAGACAGAGCCATGGACATGACAAAGTGAGCACCAAGATGGCAACACAGAGATATATTGCCAGGTTCCCTGGGTTCCATGTTGTGAAATCAATGAGACAAACAAGACATTTCCTGGGAAGTTACCTCTGTGCCTTGAAAGGAAAGAAGTCTACTTTTTATTTTTAGAATACTTCTGGTATTTGCTTTTTGTTATTACAAAACACATTAATACCAAGAAAGCAAAAATGTGTAAAAATTAAGAGAAACCACCAAGTCGTTTTTCTTTGTGACCAAATGAACCATGTAGCAACTTTATGAGACCAAAAAGACAGGAGGAGACAGAAGATCCAAAGGCCTCTGGATAGCCAGCTTAGTCTAAACAGAAATGTTCTGTTAGACCAAGCAAATGAGCCACAGGCCTTTGATATCACTCACTGTAAGCTCTGTTCAACTCCACAAGTGGCTCCCAGCAGAGCACCCTTCCTATCTTACTGAGAAGGAGGTGTGTGATATGTGATTTATCCATCTACTTCAATGTACTACTGACTCTATCAGAGCAGTAGCATTTCCTTACAAAACCTACATAGTCTTCCAGGAGTCTAACTCCCCAGAAATACTTGTGAATCATCACAGAAATGAACTATTGGATGAGATGTAGGTGGTCAGCTAGATTGTGAGTGGATGGGCACTTGGGTGCATATATATGTATATGTAGGTGTATGGTTACTTAGACATGCAACTTCCCCCTGCTGTCTCAGCCTTCCTGATCCTGCTTTGTCCAGAGGTCACAGATCTCTCATTGGCCTCCTCACAGTGTCTTTTTGCCTCCTCATTGGACTCTTGAACCAAAATCTGCCCACCATGCATCCTTCTGTTGTCCTTTTTTAACATGCTCACTTTTACCTTCAACTGTGTCCATTCAAACAGACATCAGCTGTGAAGGTTTTTTAACCATCACAATAAGTGATGAAATGCAGTCATCCTCCATCTGCCACTCCTCCCTCCTAATACCACCATCCCTAAAAGGTCCCATGTCCTCAGTCAGCCATAGGCTGGAGACAATATTAGCCAAGCCAGTATCACCAAGGTCCAGGTAAAAGGCAGAGAATGACCAAATTCCAGAAAGATCAAACTGCTTCTCAAGATCCTGTGACCAAAAGCTATCTGTGTACCTCTGAGAACAGGATTGAGGATCACCATAAACCTAGAGCAGCCAGCATCTCCCATAAGTCAACTCCTGTCAAGGCTTCTTGAAATGCATGTTATAAGTTCAGACACTATTGTGCCTAAATGTAGAATGTGACTCAGGCCAAAGGCTCTGCTTTTTTTTGGAGGAAGCAGAACAGTCTGTGTCACCATCTCACTCCTGCCCAGGCTTTAGTTCTGCCTCAGATGAACTCAGGAAAAATTGTTGTGGCAGAAATCCTGAAGGTGGAGCCTTCAGTGACCCAAGGAATGCTGGGATTGACACAGGAGTGTCAAGATAGTCACCAGAGAATGGGGCATGATGAATACCTGTTGTTCATATCATTGCTGTTATAATGGGTAAAAGGTTCAAGCATTATACTGGCCTGCCCTGTTACCTGGCAGAATTCACTCAGGCAGTACTCTGGTCAGCCCATAATTCCATGAGAACTACTCTGCATGCAGTTGTAAAGAACCCCTTTAAAACACAGACTTCCACCCTCTTCTCTCTTATCTCTCTCCACACTTACTTCTCTTACCACTCTTCACTCTTACCACTCTCCTATCTTCACTAACATTTTACTCTCTTGCTCTGCCCTTCACCTTCCTCGTGTCTATATCTTCCCACTCTCCCTCTCATTCCACTGTACTAAACCATGGTTAATGTACTCTCTCTGGCTTGTGCTGAGTCACATAGGGCCCGGTTCCATCTTGAACCGTCTCCATTTTTCTAATTTGTAAACATTTACAGAAGAACAATGGGTCATGAGTACATGCAGTTCATTCCTATCCTTATCTTTATCATCTTTAGATGAGGTGTCAGTTTTTCCACCTTGTTCAGCTGATGCTCCCACTCAGTGAGGAAGGAAGGTGTGAAGGATGCCTTCCCAGAAGTCCCTGTAGGTATATGAACACATGTACATTTGTAAAGCCAAATGGCATAGGGCTAAAAGAGATCATGAGGATTCCCAAAAAGTGGCCTTAGAAAGAGGAAATGCATGGAAATCCTGGTAAACCTCAAAGATCAGAGCAGCTATTCTTAAACTGGATCACATAAGCCATGTCTCTGTTTCCAATCATCATGACTATATATGTGCCTCAGCCTGTATTCTAGCCCCACTGGCCCAGGTATGTATAATGAAGGAGAATGTCCTTCTGTATGTTGTGAATATGTTTGTCTTATTGGTTGATGAATAAATGCTGATTGGCCAGTATCCAGACAGGAGGTACATGCAGGGATACCAGATTTGGAGAATTCTGGGAAGAGGAAGGCAAAGAGAGAGTTGCCAGAGAAAGACCATGTATCTACTTAAACAAGGACAGTTATACATTAACAAGGCATCATTTAGGTCTTACAAAGAAAACTTACACCCTGCATCATTTACCTGTTTTCAGTATATTACCACCACGACCCCATTAGTCACTCCCTAGTATACATTCTCATACAGATTCAGACACTGTGATCCATGCTAGCTGTCCTGTATGAAGCAGTCACTGCTTCCTAGCAAGATTCCTTCCTGTGTCTTAGGAATTTTGTTCTTTAAGGAAGTAGGGGACTGTTTTTAAACATAGGTCATGTAGTCTTCCTAGTCTGCCAATTCTATTCCCTTCCATCTTAAAAACAATCTCTGAAGGACTCCTCCTTCTCTGCCATTTCCAATATGGAAACCTCCATAGAAGTTACCAGTGAAACATAAATTGATAAATTTAGTTAATTTTAAAGCAATATGTAACATATACAGTCATTTTTGGCTACTTCATTCTTATTGTTTATAGTTGAGTATTTTTTGGGAAGCTTCCTATGAGAGTTTATAAAAAAACTCCATATACCACTAACAGTATACTTAAGATATTTTTGAGCAGTTTGCTACTTTCATGGGCATACTCAGAAAGAAGTCTTGGGCCATGCAATGTGACAATGTCTGGATCTAATAGAGTAAAGGCATCAGGTTGTGGATAAGGATTTATGGATGTGATACAAGTAAAACTTGAAATCTGGGGGTAATGCTGTATGTTTTTAATCTAAAATCTTCACATTGCTGAAAGAGGAAGAGAGATCTCTGTGAGTTCAGACTAGCCTGATCTATACAGAGAATTCTGATTCAACAAAGTCTATATAAAGAGACAAACCCTGTCTCAATAAAATAAACAAAAAAATCATGTGGAAATGTAAAGTAAACCAAGCATTGGTGTTACTCTGAAACCTGATAAAGTTGTCTCACAAACATTCAAATCAGCAAGGTTAGCTTCTTCAGATTCAAGAGGAAGGAATTTTTAACAGCAGGAAACAGATGTAAAAATCTAGGTAGCTCAGCCAAACTGTGGACTTGTGCTTTATTGTTTCATTGATATAGTCTCTGGCACAAGGTTAAAGAATTATGAACAGTTGATGATCTTGACTTACTGATTCTTTCATGTTTATTGGCATGGGCATTTTACTGGCCTGTAAGTCTGTGCATCATTATCCTGCTAGGGGCTCTTAAAGGACTAACCAGAT
>NW_024430163.1:0-772 GCF_017639785.1 Mesocricetus auratus
GGCACAGGGAAGGAGGACACAGCAGAACAGGAGGAAGGCAAGTTTAAATTCATGCTCATGGATTGCTCCATCTGCAACGAGATAATCCACCCTGGATGCCTTAAAATTAAGGAATCAGAGGGTGTGGTCAACTAAGAACTTCCCAACTGTGGGAGTATCTCAAGTGGTTTTTTTCCATATTAGTGTACTTTAATACACAAAATTATAGCACTTTTTTCTAACATTTTAAAAATAAAGAGGATAAAGACATTAGTGACATTGAAAAATGATACTTTCAGGTAATTTTTTTGAAAGTAAAACTAAGTATTTATTGTAGAAATTACTCACAAGATACCAAACAAGTAACCCAGATGAGCCGAGTAGTTTTCTGCCACCGAACTGGAAGCCAAAAGCTGGAAAAAGAGACCAAGACTTCCGTTGTTCAGTCTTTTATACCTTCCCCTGTAACGCCCCTAGCCATGCCCAAACGTGGGCCTGGCTAGTGACATAGTTCACCGCCTATGTCCCTATATGTCTTTTTTTTTTTTAACCATGCTGGCAAGACCAGAAAACAAAAGCAAGGCCCTGGCTTAAGTTTGCCTCCAACCTGCCTGGCTCCTTGCTCAAGGAGCAGAAAATGAACTGGGATAACAAGGAAGCACAGGAGCCTGCCAAGTGGAGGAGTGATTGTGAAGAGGCTCCCGACGCAGGTCAGATGAGCATCCCAAGAAGGTGCCTGCAGATGTCTGATGATGAGCATCCAAGGAGGAAGAAGAAATACGAGAAGTCCCAA
>NW_024430164.1:0-745 GCF_017639785.1 Mesocricetus auratus
TGTACAAAACTTAAGTACAAATTGATCAAAGACGTCAACATAAATAGAGCCACACTTATCCTCTTAGAAGAGAAAGTGTGTAGTATCCTTGAATGAATTCTCATAGGAGATGGCTTCCTGTACACAACACCAGTAGCACAGACAGTGAGATAAACAATTAATCAAACGACCTCCTGAAACTGAGAAGCTTCTGTAAGGCAAAGGACACAATCAGCAACACAAAAAGACAGCCTACAGAATGGGAAAAGATATTCATTAACCCCATATCTGACAGAGGGCTGATCTCTAAAACTTACAAAGATCTCAAGAAAATAATCTTCAAAACACCAAATTAATAATTGGGTTACAGAACTAAATAGAGTATTCTCAGTAGAGGATCTAAAATGGCTGATAGGCCCTTGAAGCAGTGCTCAACATCCTTTGCCCTCCTGGAAATCTAAACCAAATCAACTCTGAGATACCATCTTACTGTTGTCAGAATGGCTAAAATCAAAAACACCAATGACAATTTATGCTGGAGAGGATATGGTGAAAGGGGAACACTACACCACTGCCGGTGGGTGTGCCAACTTGTACAGCCACTTTGGAAATAGCTATGGAGATCCCGCAGAAAAATTGCAATAAACCTACCAAAAGACCAAGCAACTCCACTCTTAGGCATATATCCAAAAGTTGCCCCTTCATACAACAAGGATGACTTTACCCCTATGTTTATAGCAGAATTATTTTTAATAGCCAGAACTTG
>NW_024430165.1:0-7126 GCF_017639785.1 Mesocricetus auratus
CCACAGTCTCGCCAGCAAGAACGACACAGGACACTCGGATCCTTCTGCAGTAAAGCTTTAATGCATCTTGAGAGATAGATGATCAGCTTCTGAGAGGGAGACCCCAAGCTAAGAAACCCAGCCCCTTATATAAGCCTAGGAGCTCCGAGTGAGACGTGTAGAGCCGGGATTGGTGGTTTGCTCATCACCCCAGATGACGCCACGGGAGAGGCACAGCTTAAACGGTGAACTCCAACTGACAGCGGATGTCAGCGCCATCTTCTAATGGCGATAGCGATAGCGAGGGTGGCTCCTCACATCTCCCCCTATTCATTTATTTTGGAAGCCATAGGACACCCACAACTTTGGAGTGGAGATAGAGGTCAAATCCCCATGTGCAAATTTGGAACATGTACAAAGCTCCTCTCCAGGGTCTTATCCCCAGAGGGAGCCCTGACCAGTCCCGATGTCGTTTTTCTGGGGGAAGGAGATCATGACATAGAACCTTCATGCAAGATGACTTATCTCCCAGGAGAAAGTCGTTATACCGCAGACCTCTCCTGTGCAGTGCTTAGCCTTGCAACTCCTTGGGCTGCTGAAGCCTACCCACTCTATCCCGTGCAATGAGACTAGCCTCGTGGGGTGCAAGAGCCGGGAGGCCAGCGACCTATTGCTTTAACATGGTTAACCAAATGTCAGGGGAGGCTCCGTGTTCTAAGGCAGCAAGTGCTTGTGCCACCATCACTTTGTCTCTTTTGTTTGGGCTCTGAGCTTACACACCATCCAAAGCATCAACACTATTCCACAGCAGAGAACTAGGCTAAATGATCCCACCCCACCCATTCCTTAAAATAAGAAAATGCAGATGAAATCCAGGAGGAGAGGCCTTCCATCAGAGAAAGATCCAGACGGGTCAAATTCACTTGCAGTATCGCCACTCTCAACTCACGGAGTGTCTGCTCAAACTCAAAAGTCAAATTCTGTAATAAATGTGGAGACAGAGCTTTTGACAGGTTAGCTGCTCTTGTAAAATTCTCATATTGTACTGAAGTGACATAAAGGCCAGGCAACTTTTGTTCACATCCCAAATGGGCCATCTGCCACAATATATCCAATTGTTCCTGAACCAAATTAATCTTTTGGTTTACCAACATCAGGCCTCCTTGTATCTGAGAACTGGCAGTGGCCTGTTTATCTAGGGCCATGGTCACAGTGGCCGATAGTTCATTAATGGTTTGAGTTGTCTGCACAGTGATGGAAAGTGCAAGGACCGAGGCGGTAACCGAAGCAGTAACCGCGGCGGCGGCTATCAGGCCCACAATAATAGCAGAGATCCCAAAAATCTCGCTTTTCACTAAACAAACTCAAACTACTTGGCGCCTCAACAGGAACTGGAACAAATCGAGGCATGCGCATTACCAAAGCAAAAGGGTGCTTAATAGCATCCCAGCATAATGCATAAAAACAATTCTAAACAGAGCAATTTATTTCTTTCTGATTCTTACCTAAGGTATCATTACTCACAACCCAAATAAAGGGCAGCCAAACACAAATTGGAGCAGCTGAATAATTAGTTCTCTTAAAAGGGGTATACTTAACATTGGAGGAGGACCAATCAGATGATCCAGAGCTCTGTCCCTCACTCAGACTGTTGCCTAATGCCCCTTTCCAATCAAAAGTAATCTGTCCCTTCTCACTATATCCTCCAACAATCATTGCCATAGGAGAAAGATCAGTACAGCTTCCATTAATTCAAAAGGATTAGCATTAGATCTTTCTGGATCCATATGAATAAAATTATCCTTTAATGAAGAAATCACAGTAAAGCACAAGCTTCCTACCAATGACAAGGTTTTCTCATCCTGAAAACTCTGTATCTGAGGATCTAAAGGCAAAAAGGCAAGCCCCAACTCTCTATTAGTTGTGAAAAATCTAGGGAACACCTGGGCATTATGCATCACTGGCATCGGTAGGGGGAAGGTAGACATGATGGCCCACCGTAACTCTCCCATCATACTAGGAACCATCAGCCCGAGTAGGAGAGTCTTCATCACCCACTTGGCCTCCATCCTTCTTATTCTGGAGTTGTGAAGGAGCTCTTCGAGTGAGTCTTTCAGGGATCCACAGGGGGTTTTCTTCCTCCTGTGGAAAAACACACACAGCTCCCCTGGATCTTATAAGAATAGGATCCGGGCCTTTCCAGAGATCAGTCAAGACATCTTTCCATTTTACCATTTCTTTTGGCCTATCAGGCTCTAAACTGTGGCGATCGGCCGCAGTGTGGCCTTGGGCATCAGAGTTCAAGAAATTAAGAGTAAAAAGTGCCATGGACACAGCAACTCTTGGTACCGAGGGTAGAACATCCTCAATACTCCCCTTTTGTTTAATCAGATATGATTTGAGTGTACGATGGGCACGTTCCACAATGCCCTGTCCTTGAGGGTTATAAGGTAGGCCAGTTAGATGGGTAACATCCATTTGCCGACAAAACTGTCGGAATTTTTGAGAGGTATATGCTGGTCCATTGTCTGTTTTTAAAATTCTGGGTTTTCCCCAAGCACTCCAGGCCTCAAGGCAATGTTGAATCACATATGAGGCCTTTTCCCCTGTTAGGGGCGTGGCGAACATTATGCCAGAACAGGTGTCAACAGAAACATGAACATATTGAAGCCTTCCAAAAGAGGGAATATGAGTAACATCCATCTGCCACATCTGCAATGGTCTAATGCCACGTGGGTTTATTCCCACGTGGGGAGCAGGTAAGAATTTGCAGCAATTCTGGCATTGAGTAACAATTTCCCTAGCCTCTTTCCTGGATAGAGCAAAACGACGGCACAAGGTCTCAGCTGTCACATGAAAGCGCTGATGGAATTCTTTTGCTGCTGTGCATGGGTAGACAAGGCAGCGGCCACCAGCTTTGTAGCCTTGTCCGCTAAGTCATTCCCTGAGGACATGGGACCTGGGAGTCCAGAATGTGCTCGGACATGGGTAATGAAAACAGGAAATCTCCTATTTAACAAGGCAGCTTGTATCTTCTGAAAGATGTTAGCAACTCTGCTGGAGGATCTTATTATTCCAGCTATCTCAAGGAGATTAACTGCATTAACCACATAAGAGGAATCTGATACAATATTGAGGGGTCCTGGAAAAGCCTCAAGAACCTCCAGTACTATCAGACATTCTACAACTTGAGGTGAAGTTTCATTATATTGTTTAGATATAACCCTATCCTTGACCACATAAGCTCCCATACCAGTTTTCGATCCATCAGTGTACACCACAGCCCCATCTGGGAGTGGGTCTTTAGCTGTCACTTGTGGAAACACTATAGCCTGGTTTAGGGCAAACTGTAAAATTGGATGCTTTGGAAAATGATTATCAATTTGTCCTGAAAAGGAAGTAACTAAAACTGCCCAATCACTAGATGTGGCTGCCGAGGTCTGAACTTGTGCAGCAGTATAAGGCACAATCAAGGAATGAGGATCCCTACCAAAATGCGTAACAGCTGCTTTTATTCTGCGAAGCGCGAGCTGTGCAACAGCATCAGGGTACCAGTCAATAATCTTAGCAGGGAAAGCATTTGGATGAATCCAAAGTAATGATCCATGTTGCCACAGGACTGCAGTTGGCAATTGAGCTGTCTTAAAAACACACAGATTAAAAGGTAGTGATTCCTCAATACGTTGTAATTGTGCTTCCTGTAAGGCCTCTTCCACCATCTGTAAGGCTCGGTGGGCGGCAGGGGTAAATTTTCTGGGTGAGGAGATATGAGGCTCACCCACCAGGAGATCGAAGAGGGGTTTTAGATCAGCAGATGAGATTTTTGCAAAAGGGCCTCAACCAATTTATATCTCCCAGAAGTTTCTGAAAATCATTTAATGTTTGTAAGTGGTCTTTGCGAATTTCTATTTTCTGAGGAACTATATTTTTGGGAGTAATCATTGAGCCCCAAAAGAGGCCTGTATCTGCAATTTGAACCTTTTCTGAGGCAATCTCTAATCCCCACTGTTTTAATTCAGCCACCAGCATGGGAAAAGCCTTTTGTAAAACATCTAACTCTTTGTGACAAATAAGAATATCGTCCATATAATGGATCATGATTAAAGATGTAAATTGCTTCCTAATTGGCTCCAAAGCCTCCTGCACATACAGCTGACATATTGTTGGGCTATTGGCCATGCCTTGCGGCAGTACCTTCCACTGAAATCTCTTGTCTGGTTCCATATGATTAAGAGAAGGGATAGTGAAGGCAAACCTTGGTCTATCCCGTGGGTAAAGTGGAATAGAGAAGAAACAATCCTTAATATCTATAATAATAAGCTTCCAATCTTGAGGAAGTGCAGAAAGCAAAGGAAGGCCTCTTTGAACAGGGCCAAAAAGATGCATCTGATTGTTAATGGCCCGCAGGTCGTGGAGTAATCTCCACTTCCCAGATTTCTTCTTTTTTTTATTAATATTTTTTTTATTTTCCATTTTAAATTTAGATAAGAAACAAGGTTGCTTCACAAGTCAGTACGAGGTCCCTCTCCCTTTCCCTCCACTCCTCCCGTGCCCTCCCCCCCATCCCCCCGTTATCCCCTCATTCCCCCAGGGAGGGTGAGGCCCTCCATGGGGGTGTCCATAGTCTGTCATTTCATATAGGGCAGGGCCTAGACCCTTCCCCAAGAGTTCATGGTGAGAGTGCACCTCACATTGTTCTATGGGAGTCCAGAGACCGTGTGTATACTTGGGATGGGTACTGATCTGCTGTCCAAGGCTCAATAGATTACCTAGGCCTCCTCACTGACACCCAGATTCAGGGGGTCTTGATCAAAGGGATTAAGACTGGGCTGGTTGAACCCCCAGAAACAGCTGACCAGATTTCTTCTTAATAACAAAAATTGGTGTATTCCATGGGGAGGTAGAAGGCTCTAGATGCCCCAGCCGTTCCTGTTCTTGCACTAATCTTGTGACAGACTCTAATTTTTCAGAGGATAGAGGCCATTGAGAGACCCATAACGGCTCCTCTGTTTTCCACGGTATGGGTCGTGAAGCCTCAATGGCCCCTAAATAAAACCCAGTCCTTTTCTACCCCGATTTCCGTGTTGCCTAATGGGTTTTATTCTGCCTTGTTCTTGCTTACCCAAGCCTCTACCCTTTGTAAACCCCATCTTTGCCATAATGGCTTATGCCTGGGGGGAGTATTCATTAGTTAGGGTCATGCCCATGGCTTGTAGCACATCCCGTCCCCATAAATTTACAGGGAGTGGCAACACATAGGGGGTAAAACATCCCTGTTTGCCCTCAGCGTTCCGCCAGGTTAAGGCTGAGGCACTGATGGCAGGAGAGGACTGGTATCCAAGACCTTGTAGAGAATGAGATGAAACAACCGTGGGCCAAGACTTCGGCCACCAATGGAGTGAAATAATGCTTTTGTCTGCTCCCGTATCCATTATCCCTTCAAATTCTTTTCCATTAATTAACAATTTTATTGTAGGTCTCTCATTTAGGGGTATAGCCAGATAGGCTGAATCACTTCCAGAAGATCCCATAGCCCTTTTTGGTAAAGTGTAGGTTTCTCCATCCCCGAGGGAGGGCAGCAACACTAGTTGTGCAATTCTATCTCCCTGCTTTATAGAAAATACGCCCCGAGGGCTAGAACAGAGAACTTGAATCTCCGCTTTATGATACGGGTCAACAATCCCAGGATATATAATGAGTCCCTGTAAAGTTAAGGAGCCACGGCCCAGAATAAGCCCAATGGTGGCAGGGGGCAAAGGTCCAGGGGAATGGACTGGGACCGGTTGAACATTCATTTGGGGCATGAGTAAGAAGTCAGAGGTGGCACGCAAGTCCATTCCAGGGGTTCCTCGGAAGACTCTACTTCCTCTTGATTGCTTTTCTGAAATCGGTTCCCATATTTCTGAGGGCCCTGGGACCATGGGTCCCGTGACCCGTTTTTTGATTGGGGTACCTTGGGTTCTTCAATAGGGGGCAGAAGCCTCCCTTTCATATCCCGGACTGACCTGCATTCACTAGCCTTATGATAACCTTTACCACAACGACGGCAAAGCTCCAGTTCTCTTGTTCTTTCAGGGGCTTGACAATCTTTCTTAAGGTGCCCCATTTTCCCACAATTAAAACAATCTTTTCGATTAGATAAATCTCTACGCCTGTGCATTTGTAAAATGGCGGCAGCTAGTCCTGCATTGGTTAGGGGTCCCCCCAGCTCCCTGCACACTCTGAGCCAATCTTGTAAACCTTTGCTTTTGCGAGGGGCGATAGCTGCTCGACATTCCTGGGTTGCTTGTTCATAGACAAGTTGCTCAATCAGGGCCATAGCTTGTTCTGAATCACCAAAGATGCGACCGGCGGCCTCGGTCATTCTGGCCACAAAGTCTGAAAATGGCTCTTGGGGTCCTTGGACAATCTTTGTAAGGTGTCCACTGGATTCTCCCCTTTTGTGAGGGCCTTCCATGCTTTAATAGCGGCGGCCGACACCTGAGCATAGAAGCCCCAGATGTAGTTGGTTTGATTAAGGGCATGTTGACCCTGACCTGTCAGCATTTCAAATGTCCACTGCCTCTGATTCTCATCTTCAGCTGTGGCATTAACTCTAGCTTGCGCCTGGGCTGCATCATACCTGCGAGCCTTCCATTCCATGTATTGTCCCATGTTGGGAAGCACTGCTTTCACTGTTGTCTGCCAGTCAGTGGAAGTCATGGCAAAATTAGCAAGCCTTTCCACCTGTATTGTGGTAAAGTTAGCATTGACCCCATAATTACGAACGGATTCGGCCAATTCTTTGATTTGATTGTAATCTACGGGGGTATGTACTCTTCTGCCTTCCGCATTCTCAAATACTGGAAAAGCCACTTGTATTTTTCTCCGTTCCTCTAAATGTAAAAAGGAGTCAGTACCAGTATTCAGCCGAAGCTCATATGGCGGAGGCGCCGAGGGGCGTGAGCCCGCCAGATTTATAGGCGGTGGCCTCACATTCATTTTTGTTTTCAGCGGCCGGTGTCTATCAGGGTGATATCTTTCTTCCTCATACCGTGCCACCTCCTCCTCTAGACCAGCTTCTTCGCTAGAATCCAGAGTGTCAGAATCAGAATTATCCTGCTCCAAGGCTTCTAGCTCTACCGTAGGGTATAGGCTAGATTCTGGC
>NW_024430166.1:0-3473 GCF_017639785.1 Mesocricetus auratus
GCTCTAGAACACAAAGAAGCAAACTCCCCCATTAGCAGTAGACACCAGGAAATAATCAAATTGAGGGCTGAAATCAACAAAGTAGAAACCAGGAAAACAATACAAAGAATCAATGCAACGAAGTGTTGGTTCTTTGAGAAAATCAACAAGATAGACAAACCTTTGTGCAAACTTACCAAACAGCAGAGAGTGAACACGCAAATTAACAAAATCAGAAATGAAAGGGGGGACATAACAACAGACTCTGAGGAAATCTAGAGAATCATTAGGTCATACTTTGAAAACCTGTACTCCACAAAATTCGAAAATTTAAGGGAAATGGATGCATTCCTGGACAGCTATTATTTGCCAAAACTAATTCAAGAACAGATAAGCAACTTAAATAGACCTATAACCCCTATGGAAATAGAAGCTTTCATCAAAAGTCTCCAAACCAAAAATAGTACAGGTCCAGATGGCCTCAGTGCAGAATTCTACGAGAAATTCAAAGAACAGCTCATACCCATTCTTCTCAAAGTATTCCACACGATAGAAGCAGAAGGGTCTTTGCCAAACTCTTTCTATGAGGCTTCAATAACCTGGATTCCCAAGCCACACAAAGATACAACTAAGAAAGAGAACTTCAGACCAATATCCCTCATGAACATTGATGCAAAAATACTAAATAAAATACTGGCAAATCAGATCCATGAACACATTAAAACAATCATTCACCACGATCAAGTAGGTTTCATCCCAGGGATGCAGGGATGGTTCAACATACGAAAATACATCAACATAATCCACCATATAAACAAGCTGAAAAACAAAAATTACATGATCATCTCACTAGATGCTGAAAAAGCCTTTGACAAAATCCAACAACCCTTCATGATAAAGGTCATGGAGAGATCTGAGATAACAGGGACATTCTTAAACATAATAAAAGCTATATACAGTAAACCAACAGCCAACATCAAACTAAATGGACAGAAACTCAACGCAATTCCTCTAAAATCAGGAACAAAACAAGGCTGTCCACTCTCTCCAAACCTTTTCAACATGGTACTTGAAGTTCTAGCTATTGCCATACAACAACAAAGGGGGTCAAGGGGATACAAATTGGGAAGGAAGAGGTCAAACTTTCACTGTTTGCAGACGTTATGATAGTTTACATCAATGACCCAAAGAACTCTACCAGGGAACTTTTACAGCTGATTAACACCTTCAGCAAAGTGTCAGGCTACAAGATCAACTCAAGAAAATCAGTAGCCCTACTATATACAGATGATAAAAGGGCTGAAAGAGAAATCAGAGAAACATCATCCTTTACAATTGCCACAAACAACATAAAATACCTTGGGGTAACGCTAACCAAACAAGTGAAAGACCTGTATTGTAAGAACTTTGAATCTTTAAAGAAAGAAATTAAAGAAGCCCTCAGAAAATACAAAGATCTCCCATGCTCTTGGATAGGTAGGATCAATGTAGTAAAAATTGCAATCCTGCCAAAAGCAATCTACAGATTCAATGCAATCCCCATTAAAACCCCAGCACAATACTTCACAGACCTTGAAAGAACAATAATCAAATTTTATGGAAAAACAAAAGACCCAGGATAGCCAAAACAACCCTGTTCAACAAGGCAAAGTCCAGAGGCATCACCATCCCTGACCTCAAGCTATATTACAGAGCTATAGTCCTGAAAACAGCTTGGTATTGGCACAAAATAGACAGGTAGACCAATGGAATCGAATTGAAAACCCGGGTATTAACCCACACACGTACGAACATCTGATCTTTGACAAAGAAGCTAAAAATATACAATGGAATAAAGAAAGCATCTTCAACAAATGGTGCTGGCATAATTGGAGACTGGCATGTAGAAGAATGCGGATCGATCCATGTTTATCGCCGTGCACAAAACTTAAGTCCAAATGGATCAAAGACCTCAACATAAATCCAGCCACACTGAACCTCTTAGAAGAGAAAGTGGATGGTACACTCGAACGAATTGGTACAGGAGACAGCTTCCTGAACATAACACCAGTAGCACAGACAGTGAGATCAAAAATTAATAAATAGGACCTACTGAAACTGAGAAGCTTCTGTAAGGCAAAGGACACAGTAAGAAAGACAAAAAGGGAGCCAAAAGAATGGGAAAAAATATTCACTAATCCCACTTCTGACAGAGGGTTGATCTCCAAAATTTACAAAGAACTCAAGAAGCAAGTCTCCAAAACGCCAAAGGACCCTATTTAAAAGTGGGCTGCAGAACTAAATAGAGAGTTTTCAATAGAGGAGTCTAAAATGGCTGAGAGGCACTTGAGAATGTGCTAAACATCCTTAGCCATCCGGGAAATGCAAATCAAAACAACCCTGAGATACAATCTCACTCCAGTCAGAATGGCTAAAATCAAAAACACCAATGACAATTTATGCTGGAGAGGATGTGGTGAAAGGGGGATACTCCTCCATTGCTGGTGGGAGTGCCAACTGGGTCAGGCACTTTGGAAATCAATATGGAGATTCCTCAGAAAAATGGGATTACACCTACCACAAGACCCAGCAACTCCACTCTTAGGCATATATCCAAAAGATGCCCATTCATACAACAAAGATGTCTGTTCCACTATGTTCATAGCAGCTTTATTTGTAATAGCTAGAACTTGGAAGCAACCTAGATGTCCCTCACCCGAAGAGTGGATAGAGTAAATGTGGTATATCTACACAATGGAGTACTATTCAGCAGAAAAAAATAATGGAATCATGAGATTCACAGGCAAATTGATGACACTAGAAGAAACCATCCTGAGTGAGGTAACCCAGTCACAAAAAGAGAAACATGGCATGTACTCTCTCATATATGGATTTTAGACATACATCTGGGGAGTGCCAGCCTACAATCCTATGGCCAGAGAGTCTGGGAAACAGAAACTTCATTTAGTGGCTGATCGAACAAGAGGCAGACTCCCTTGGTTAAGTACTGAGCTGAACTCAAGAAAGCCAGTAAAAGAGAGGGAGGTCTGATGATCAAAGGGATTAAGACTGGGCTGGTTTAACCCCCAGAAACAGCTGACCAGACAAAGGTTAATTCTTGAATCCCAGGCATCAGCCTGGGAATCCAGCATGGGACTTATCAAGACCCCCTGAATCTGGGTGTCAGTGAGGAGGCCTAGGGAATCTATTGAGCCTTGGGCAGCAGATCAGTACACATCCCAAATATACACATGGACTTTGGACTCCCATAGAACAATGTGAGTTGCACTCTCACCCTGAACTCTCGGGGAAAGGTCTAGGCCCTGCCCTAAATGAAATGACAGACTATGGACACCCCCATGGAGGGCCTCACCCTCCCTGGGGGAACGAGGGGATATCGGGGGGGTTGGGGGCAGGGCACGGGAGGAGGGGAGGGAATGGGAGAGGGACCTGAAACTGACTTGTGAAGCAACATCGTTTCTTATCTAAATTTAAACTGGAAAATAAAATATAAA
>NW_024430167.1:0-7224 GCF_017639785.1 Mesocricetus auratus
GGTGCTGTCAGTCTGGTGCTGTCAGTCTGGTAACGGAGTTGAGCGCCGTTTTTAGATAAGCTGTCGCGATGGGGTTGTCACAGTCAGTGGTTACTGCCCTACAGACTGTGCTAAAACAAAGAGATCTTAAAATTGCACCACGAACACTTCAAAATTTTGTGAAGGAGGTAGATAGAGTGGCACCATGGTATGCTTGTTCCGGGTCCCTCACTGTGGCCTCATGGAACAAGCTAGGTAAAGAACTAGACAGGAAGCATGCAGAAGGAGATCTCTACTTAGGTACCAAAGCCATTTGGAAGCTAGTTAAAAACTGCTTGGAGGATGAGGCCTGTCACCCTGCTATAATAGAAAGTCAGGGAACCTTAGAGGAAGTTCAGGATAGCATGTCAGAAACTGAACTGGAGGAGAGAATGGGGAGCTCGCAAAAAGAAAAGACATGTCTAAGAAAAAAGGCCCTCCCCAGGAAGTTAAGAAAGGGGGAGAGAAAGAAGGAGTTATCATTCACCCCTTAACAAATCTAAGAAAAAGAAAAAGCCAGAATCTAGTCTATACCCTGCAGTAGAGCTAGAAGCCTTGGAGCTAGATAATTCTGATTCTGACACTCTGGATTCTAGCGAAGAAGGTGGTCTAGAGGAGGAGGTGGCACGGTATGAGGAAAAAGATATCACCCTGATAGACACCGGCCACTGAAAACAAAAATGAATGTGAGGCCACCGCCTATAAATCCGGCGGGCTCACGCCCTCAGCGCCTCCGCCATATGAGCTTCGGCTGAATACTGGTACTGACTCCTTTTTACCTTTAGAGGAACGGAGAAAAATACAAATGGCTTTTCCAGTATTCGAGAATGTGGAAGGCGGAAGAGTACATACCCCCGTAGATTACAATCAAATTAAAGAATTGGCCGAATCCGTCGTAATTATGGGGTCAATGCTAACTTTACCACATTACAGGTGGAAAGGCTTGCTAATTTTGCCATGACTCCCACTGACTGGCAAACGACAGTGAAAGCAGTGCTTCCCAACATGGGACAATACATGGAATGGAAGGCTCTCTGGTATGATGCAGCCCAGGCACAAGCTAGAGTTAATGCCACGGCTGAAGATGAGAATCAGAGGCAGTGGACATTTGAAATGCTGACAGGTCAGGGTCAACATGCCCTTAATCAAACCAACTACATCTGGGGCGTCTATGGTCAGGTGTCGGCCGCCGCTATTAAAGCATGGAAGGCCCTCACAAAAAGGGGAGAGTCCAGTGGACACCTTACAAAGATTGTCCAAGGACCCCAAGAGCCATTTTCAGACTTTGTGGCCAGAATGACAGAGGCCGCCAGTCGCATCTTTGGTGATTCAGAACAAGCTATGCCCCTGATTGAGCAACTTGTCTATGAACAAGCAACCCAGGAATGTCGAGCGGCTATCGCCCTCGCAAAAGCAAAGGTTTACAAGATTGGCTCAGAGTGTGCAGGGAGCTGGGGGACCCCTAACCAATGCAGGACTAGCTGCCGCCATTTTACAAACGCACAGGTATAGAGATTTATCTAATCGAAAAGCTTGTTTTAATTGTGGGAGAATGGGGCACCTTAAGAAAGATTGTCAAGCCCCTGAAAGAACAAGAGAATCGAAGCTTTGCTATCGTTGTGGTAAAGGTTATCATAGGGCTAGCGAATGCAGGTCAGTCCGGGATGTAAAAGGGAGGCTTCTGCCCCCTATTGAAGAATCCAAGGTACCCCAATCAAAAACGGGTCACGGGGCCCATGGTCCCAGGGCCCTCAGAAATATGGGAACCAATTTCAGAAAAGCAATCAAGAGGAAGTAGAGGTTTCCGAGGAACCTCCGGAATGGACTTGCGTGCCGCCTCCGACTTCTTACTCATGCCCCAAATGAATGTTCAACCGGTCCCAGTCCATTCCCCTGGACCTTTGCCCCCTGCCACCATTGGGCTTATTCTGGGCCGTGGCTCCTTAACTTTACAGGGACTCATTATATATCCTGGGATTGTTGACCCATATCATAAAGAGGAGATTCAAGTTCTCTGTTCTAGCCCTCGGGTGTATTTTCTATAAAGCAGGGAGATAGAATTGCACAACTGGTGTTGCTGCCCTCCCTCGGGGATGGAGAAACCTACACTTTACAAAAAAGGGCTATGGGATCTTCTGGAAGTGATTCAGCCTATCTGGCTATACCCCTAAATGAGAGACCTACAATAAAATTGTTAATTAATGGAAAAGAATTTGAAGGGATAATGGATTCGGGAGCAGACAAAAGCATTATTTCACTCCATTGGTGGCCGAAGTCTTGGCCCACTGTTGTTTCATCTCATTCTCTACAAGGTCTTGGATACCAGTCCTCTCCTGCCATCAGTGCCTCAGCCTTAACCTGGCGGGATGCTGAAGGCAAACAGGGATGTTTTACCCCCTATGTGTTGCCACTCCCTGTAAATTTATGGGGACGAGATGTGTTACAAGCCATGGGCATGACCCTAACTAATGAATACTCCCCCAGGCATCAGCCATTATGGCAAAGATGGGGTATACAAATGGTAGAGGCTTGGGTAGGCAAGAACAAGGCAGAATAAAACCCATTACACAACACGGAAATCGGGGTAGAAAAGGACTGGGTTTTATTTAGGGGCCGTTGAGGCTTCACGACCCATACCATGGAAAACAGAGGAGCCGTTATGGGTCTCTCAATGGCCTCTATCCTCTGAAAAATTAGAGGCTGTCACAAGATTAGTGCAAGAACAGGAACGGCTGGGGCATCTAGAGCCTTCTACCTCCCCATGGAATACACCAATTTTTGTTATTAAGAAGAAATCTGGGAAGTGGAGATTACTCCACGACCTGCGGGCCATTAACAATCAGATGCATCTTTTTGGCCCTGTTCAAAGAGGCCTTCCTTTTGCTTTCTGCACTTCCTCAAGATTGGAAGCTTATTATTATAGATATTAAGGATTGTTTCTTCTCTATTCCACTTTACCCACGGGATAGACCAAGGTTTGCCTTCACTATCCCTTCTCTTAATCATATGGAACCAGACAAGAGATTTCAGTGGAAGGTACTGCCGCAAGGCATGGCCAATAGCCCAACAATATGTCAGCTATATGTGCAGGAGGCTTTGGAGCCAATTAGGAAGCAATTTACATCTTTAATCGTTATCCATTATATGGACGATATTCTTATTTGTCACAAAGAGTTAGATGTTTTACAAAAGGCTTTTCCCATGCTGGTGGCTGAATTAAAACAGTGGGGATTAGAGATTGCCTCAGAAAAGGTTCAAATTGCAGATACAGGCCTCTTTTTGGGCTCAAAGATTACTCCCAAAAATATAGTTCCTCAGAAAATAGAAATTCGCAAAGACCACTTACAAACATTAAATGATTTTCAGAAACTTCTGGGAGATATAAATTGGTTGAGGCCCTTTTTAAAAATTCCATCTGCTGATCTAAAACCCCTCTTCGATCTCCCTGGAGGGTGAGCCTCATATCTCCTCACCCAGAAAATTTACCCCTGCCGCCCACCGAGCCTTACAGATGGTGGAAGAGGCCTTACAGGAAGCACAATTACAACGAATTGAGGAGTCACTACCTTTTAATCTGTGTGTTTTTAAGACAGCTCAATTGCCAACTGCAGTCCTGTGGCAACATGGACCATTACTTTGGATTCATCCAAATGCTTCCCCTGCTAAGATTATTGACTGGTACCCTGATGCTGTTGCACAGCTCTGCGCTTCGCGGAATAAAAGCAGCTGTTACACATTTTGGCAGGGATCCTGATTCCTTGATTGTGCCTTATACTGCTGCACAAGTTCAGACCTTGGCAGCCACATCTAGTGATTGGGCAGTTTTAGTTACTTCCTTTTCAGGACAAATTGATAATCATTTTCCAAAGCATCCAATTTTACAGTTTGCCCTAAACCAGGCTATAGTGTTTCCACAAGTGACAGCTAAAGACCCACTCCCAGATGGGACTGTGGTGTACACTGATGGATCAAAAACTGGTATGGGAGCTTATGTGGTCAAGGATAGGGTTATATCTAAACAATATAATGAAACTTCACCTCAAGTTGTAGAATGTCTGATAGTACTGGAGGTTCTTGAGGCTTTTCCAGGACCCCCTCAATATTGTATCAGATTCCTCTTATGTGGTTAATGCAGTTAATCTCCTTGAGATAGCTGGAATAATAAGATCCTCCAGCAGAGTTGCTAACATCTTTCAGAAGATACAAGCTGCCTTGTTAAATAGGAGATTTCCTGTTTTCATTACCCATGTCCGAGCACATTCTGGACTCCCAGGTCCCATGTCCTTAGGGAATGACTTAGCGGACAAGGCTACAAAGCTGGTGGCCGCTGCCTTGTCTACCCATGCACAAGCAGCAAAAGAATTCCATAAGCGCTTTCATGTGACGGCTGAGACCTTGCGCCGCTGCTTTGCTCTATCCAGGAAAGAGGCTAGGGAAATTGTTACTCAATGCCAGAATTGCTGCGAATTCTTACCTACTCCCCACATGGGAATAAACCCACGTGGCATTAGACCATTGCAGATGTGGCAGATGGATGTTACTCATATTCCCTCTTTTGGAAGGCTTCAATATGTTCATGTTTCTGTTGACACCTGTTCTGGCGTAATGTTTGCCACACCCCTAACAGGGGAAAAGGCCTCATATGTGATTCAACATTGCCTTGAGGCCTGGAGTGCTTGGGGAAAACCCAGAATTTTAAAAACAGACAATGGACCAGCATATACCTCTCAAAAATTCCGACAGTTTTGTCGGCAAATGGATGTTACCCATCTAACTGGCCTACCTTATAACCCTCAAGGACAGGGCATTGTGGAACGTGCCCATCGTACACTCAAATCATATCTGATTAAACAAAAGGGGAGTATTGAGGATGTTCTACCCTCGGTACCAAGAGTTGCTGTATCCATGGCACTTTTTACCCTTAATTTCTTGAACTGTGATGCCCAAGGCCACACTGCGGCTGATCGCCACAGTTTAGAGCCTGATAGGCCAAAAGAAATGGTAAAATGGAAAGATGTCTTGACTGATCTCTGGAAAGGCCCGGATCCTATTCTTATAAGATCCAGGGGAGCTGTGTGTGTTTTTCCACAGGAGGAAGAAAAACCCCTGTGGATCCCTGAAAGACTCACTCGAAGAGCTCCTTCACAACTCCAGAATAAGAAGGATGGAGGCCAAGTGGGTGATGAAGACTCTCCTACTCGGGATGATGGTTCCTAGTATGATGGGAGAGTTACGGTGGGCCATCATGTCTACCTTCCCTACCGATGCCAGTGATGCAGAATGCCCAGGTGTTCCCTAGATTTTTCACAAATAATAGAGAGTTGGGGCTTGCCTTTTTGCCTTTAGATCCTCAGATACAGAGTTTTCAGGATGAGAGAACCTTGTCATTAGTAGGAAGCTTGTGCTTTACTGTGATTTCTTCATTAAAGGATAATTTTATTCATATGGATCCAGAAAGATCTAATGCTAATCCTTTTGAATTAATGGAAGCTGTACTGATCTTTCTCCTATGATAGTGAGAAGGGACAGATTACTTTTGATTGGAAAGGGGCATTAGGCAACAGTCTGAGTGAGGGACAGAGCTCTGGATCATCTGATTGGTCCTCCTCCAATGTTAAGTATACCCCTTTTAAGAGAACTAATTATTCAGCTGCCCTTTATTTGGGTTGTGAGTAATGATACCTTAGGTAAGAATCAGAAAGAAATAAATTGTTCTGCTTAGAATTGTTTTTATGCATTATGCTGGGATGCTATTAAGCACCCTTTTGCTTTGGTAATGCGCATGCCTCGATTTATTCCAGCTCCTGTTGAGGCGCCAAGTAATTTGAGTTTGTTTAGGGAAAAGCGAGATTTTTGGGATCTCTGCTATTATTGTGGGCCTGATAGCCACCGCCGCGGTTACTGCTTCGGTTACCGCCTCGGCCCTTGCACTTTCTGCCACTGTGCAGACAACTCAAACCATTAATGAACTATAGGCCACTGTGACCATGGTCCTAGATAAACAGGCCACTGCCAATTCTCAGATACAAGGAGGCCTGATGTTGGTAAACCAACAGATTAATTTGGTTCAGGAACAATTGGATATATTGTGGCAGATGGCCAAATTGGGATGTGAACAAAGTTGCCTGGCCTTTGTGTCACTTAGTACAATATGAGAATTTTACAAGAGCAGCTAACCTGTCAAAAGCTCTGTCTCAACATTTATTACAGAATTGGACTTTTGAGTTTGAGCAGACACTCCGTGAGTTGAGAATGGCGATCCTGCAAGTGAATTCGACGCATCTGGATCTTTCTCTGATGGAAGACCTCTCCCCTGGATTTCATCTGCATTTTCTTATTTTAAGGAATGGGTGGGGGTAGGATCATTTAGCCTAGTTCTCTGCTGTGGAATAGTGTTGATGCTTTGGATGGTGTGTACGCTCAGAGCCCAAACAAAAGGAGAAAGTGGTGGTGGCACAAGCACTTGCTGCCTTAGAACACGGAGCATCCCCTGACATTTGGTTAACCATGTTAAAGCAATAGGTCGCTGGCCTCCCAGCTCTTGCACCCCACGAGGCTAGTCTCATTGCACGGGATAGAGTGGGTAGGCTTCAGCAGCCCAAGGAGTTGCAAGGCTAAGCACTGCACAGGAGAGGTCTGCGGTATAACGACTTTCTCCTGGGAGATAAGTCATCTTGCATGAAGGTTCTATGTCATGATCTCCTTCCCCCAGAAAAAAGACATCGGACTGGTCAGGACTTCCTCTGGGGATAAGACCCTGGAGAGGAGCTTTGTACATGTTCCGAATTTGCACATGGGGATTTGACCTCTATCTCCACTCCAAAGTTGTGGGTGTCCTATTGCTTCAAAAATAAATGAATAGGGGGAGATGTGAGGAGCCGCCTCGCTATCGCTATTGCCGTTAGAAGATGGCGCTGACATCCACTGTCAGTTGGAGTTAACTGTCGCTGTCAGTTGGAGTTAACTGTCGCTGTCAGTTGGAGTTAACCGTTTAAACTGTGCCTCTCCCGTGACGTCATCTGGGGTGATGTGCAAACCACCAATCCCGGCTCTACACATCTCACTCGGAGCTCCTAGGCTTATATAAGGGGCTGGGTTTCTTAGCTTGGGGTCTCCCTCTAAGAAGCTGATCATCTATCTCTCAAGATGCATTAAAGCTTTACTGCAGAAGGATCCGAGTGTTCTGCGTCGTTCTTGCTGGCGAGA
>NW_024430168.1:0-4884 GCF_017639785.1 Mesocricetus auratus
GTGCACAGGAGGCATGGCAATTGGAGGTCCCACTGAGATCTTGAAAGCCAGGTAAGTGGGCAGGTTCGTCTCTTTTTCTGGCCAGGGACAGATTGGGTAAAATAGGAAAAGAAACGATGGGAAATAGTCCCTGGAAGTTTAAATTACAGTACCACTTAAAAAAGTTACTTGAAGAAAAGGGGACTACAACCATGGAAGGCTTTTTAAAATGGATTGAACGAGCGAGTCCATGGTTCATTACTGGAGTAGGCTTAAATATCCCAGATTGGGAGGATGTTTGCCATGATTTTCAGAGAGCCGGGTGTTGGTGGCACATACCTTTAATCCCAACACGCCGGAGGCAGAGTTAGGTAGGATCGAGGCCTTCCTGGTCTATAGAGAGAGTTCCAGGACAGCCTCCAAAAGGATAGAGAGAAACCCAGGCTCAAAAAAAAGGAGGGTAAAATAAGAAATAAAATAAAAAATATCCAGTCTTTCACCTGATCCACTGAGGTCAGGAAAGTAAAGGGAAACTCAGAGATCTAAAAGGATGGCCAACAAGTAAGGCTATAAGTATGTATTAAAAAGGGGGTACCAAGCTAGGGGTACCAGATTAAATCTCTAGGCCTCGCCTAACAAAGTTCAGGAAAGCAAGGGAAACCTAAGAGATTGCCCTCAGTTGAAGGGTGGATTGGAGGATCATCCTCAATGGGAGGATGGATTAAAGATGTGTAAATTAAAAAAATTGGTAACAGTTAATAAATGAGGTATTAGTATTCAGTAAAGAAAAAGGCAAAGGTATATAAAGTAACAAAATGTTTACTTACATTTATATGGGGTAGGTTATTGATACAAATTTAAGGTCAATTTAAAAATGGGTAACAGTTAATAAATGAGGTATTAGTATTCAGTAAAGAAAAAGACAAAGGTATATAAAATAAAAAATGTTTACTTACATTTATATGGGGTAGGTTATTGATACAAATTTAAGGTCAATTTTATAAGTCATCTCTAAAAACATTTGGCAAAAGCCTGGCCTCTCCACTTTACATCTATAGAATTACAAGGAGTGGGTAGGGCTGTAGCCCCCGAGTGTAGCTCAAAACTTTTCAAATGAAGAAATGATAAGGGACATACAGGACTTTTTCAACCTTTTGTTTTAACTGAAAGATTGACTGGAGTTGTTCTGTTAAAGAAGTTTCATTTCAACAAACTAATCATAACCTAGGCAAAAGGAGAGATATGTATGCATGGTCTGTGTGTATAGGCGTGGCCACGTCAACATGTATGAAGTATGAAGTATAAATGTGTGAATGTTGACAAAGGCAACTGTTCTAATTGCCTTGGATATGATTAAAGGGATACTTAAATACCTTCAAATACAGTTGAAAGCTACCTAAATCAATTTAGATATAGCCAAAAGAAACATCCAGTCAGTCGGTTAATATCTTTTTTTTTCTTTTTTTTTAACCTTTCAAAAATTACATTAATGTTTAACATGCATTCAAATAACTTTCTTTTATTTCCAGTTTAAATTTAGATAAGACGAGGTTGCTTCACAAGTTAGTTCCAGGTCCCGCTCCCATTCCCTCCCCTCCTCCCGTGCCATCCCCCCAAACCCCCCCCGTTATCCCCTCATTCCCCCAGGGAGGGTGAGGCCCTCCATGGGGGTGTCCATAGTCTGTCATTTCATATAGGGCAGGGCCTAGACCCTTCCCCAAGAGTTCAGGGTGAGAGTGCACCTCACATTGTTCTATGGGAGTCCAAAGTCTGTGTGTATACTTGGAATGGGTACTGATCTGCTGCCCAAGGCTCAATAGGTTCCCTAGGCCTCCTCATTGACACCCAAATTCAGGGGGTATTGATCAGTTCCATGCTGGATTTCCAGGCTGATGCCTGGGATTCAAGAGTTAACCTTTGTCTGGTCAGCTGTTTCTGGGGGTTAAACCAGCCCAGTCTTAATCCCTTTGATCATCAGTCCTCCCTCTCTGTTACTGGCTTTCTTGAGTTCAGCTCAGTACTTAACCGGCCACTAAATGAAGTTTCTGTTTCCCAGACTCTCTGGCCATAGGATTGTAGGCTGGCACTCCCCTTCTCAAATCTATGTCATTATCTTCTATAATTATTATTGTTTTATATCCATATATGCATGCAAGTGTATGTCTCATACTGAATAAATTTATTATGGGACCCTGTATCACTTGAGTGTAGGAAATTTATCCCCCCACTAGCCCTCCTACAGCTCCCCACTGAATCCCCACATCATTCTCCAGGACAGGACCTAGGCCCCTCCCCATGTATCCAGGCTGAGAGAGCATCCCTCCATGTGGAATGGGCTCCCAAAGTACATTTATACACCATGGTAAACACTGATCTAATACTGAAGGCCCCAGAGATCTCCAAGGGCTCCTCACTAACATTACATTCATTCTCAGCCATCAGTCTGGGATTCTAGAGCTCTGCCTTGTCTGGTCAGCTGTCTTTGTTGGCTTCAAAAGCATGGGCTTGACCCCTTTGCTCATCACTTCTCCATCTCTCTCACTGGGTTCCAGGAGTTCAATTCAGTGTCTAGCTGTGGATATCTGTCTCTGCTTCCATCAGTCCATGGATGAAGGCTCTAGGATGGCATATAAGATAGTCATCAACCTTATCATCAGTTAGGGAGGGGCTATTAATGTTAATCTCTCTGCTATTGCTTAGTTTTCCAGTTGGTGTTATCTTAGTAGATCTCAGGAAATCTCACTAGTGTCAGCTCTCTCCTCAAACCTATAATACCTCCCTTTATTATGTTTACTCTCATCCTGCTCTTCTCTATTCTTACCTCGACCCAAGCTTCCAGCTCCCCGTTGCCTTCTTCTCTCCTGTTCTTATCCCTATCTCTTTTTTCTGGTTCCCTCTCCCTTCCCCTGATGTTCCCAATCTGCTCAGGAGAGCTTGCCTCAATCTACTTCACAGTTTCACAGACTCAATGGCACTGGGATTGTCAGCTGACACTCCCCTGATCCATGTCCAAAATCCATGACTGAGTACATACGATGTTTATAATTTTGTGACTGAGTTACCTCATTCAGGATGGTTTCTTCTAGTGCCATCCATTTGCCTTCAAATTTCAATATTCGATTGTTTTTTTCTGCTGACTAGTACTCAATTGTGTAAATGTATCACATTTTCTCTATCCACTCTTCAGTTGTGGGGCATCTAGGTTGCTTCCAGGATCTAACTACTACATATAATGCTGCTATGGACATAATGGAACAGACATCCTTCTTGAGCATCTTTTGGGTATAGGCCTAAGAGTGGAGTTGTTGGGTCATGTTGTAGAATGATTTCCATTCCTGAGGAATCTCCATACTGATTTCCAAAGTGGCTCTACAAGTTTGCACTCGCACCAGCAGTGGAGGAGTGTTCCCCTTTCTCCACATCATCTCCAGCATAAGTTATCCACGATGATTTTGATTTTAACCATTCTGACAGGAGTGAAATGATGTATCAGAGTCATTTTGATTTTCATTTACCAAATAGCAAAGGATGTTGAGCATTTTCTTAAGTGTCTCTCAGCCATTTTAGACTCCTCTATTGAGAATTCTCTATTTAGTTCACCCCCTCACTTTTTAATTGGATCCTTTGTTGTCTTGGAGACTTGCTTCTTGAGTTCTTTGTAAATTTTGGAGATCAGCCCTCTGTCCGATGTGGGGTTAGTAAATATTTTTTCCCATTCTGTGGTCTGCCTTTTTGTCTTGCTGACTGTGTTCTTTGTCTTACAGAAGCTTCTCAGTTTCAGGAGGTCCTATTTATTAATTGTCCGTGTCAGTGTTTATACTACTTGTGTGTTCAAGAAGCATTTCCTGTACCAATTCGTTCAAGAGTACCTCCCACTTTGCCTTCTAACAGTTTCAGTGCGGCTGGATTTATGTGGAGAGTATTAATGCAGTTGAAAATCAGTTTTGTGCATGGTAATAGACATGGATATATGTGCCTTCTTCTACATGCCAGCATCCTGTTATGCCAACACCATTTGTTGAAGATGCTATCTTTTTTCCATTGTATACTTTTAGCTTCTTTGTTGAAAATCAGGTGTTGGTAGGTTTGTCTCAGGGTGTTCAGTTCCATTCCAATGTTCAACCTGTCTATTTTTGTGCCAATACCAAGCTGTTTCAGGAATATAGTTCTATAATAGATCTTAAAGTCAGGGATGATGATGTCTCCCGACATTGCTTTGTTGAGCAGGGCTGTTCTAGCTAAACTCATTTTTTTCCCATATAAAGTTGATAATTGTTCTTTCAATGTCTGTGAAGAATTGTGCTGGGATTTTGATAGGGATTACATTGAGTCTGTAGATTGCTCTTGGCAGGATTGCCATGTTTACTACATTGCCCCCAACTATCCAAGAGCATGGAAGATATTTCCATTTTCTGGTGTCTTCTTTAATTTCTTTCTTTAAAGACTCAAAGTTCTTGTGATACAGGTCTTTCACTTGCTTAGTTAGCATTACCCCAAGGTATTTTATGTTGATTGAAGCAATTGTGAATTGTGATATTTCTCTGATTTCTTTCTCGGCCCTTTTATCTTCTGTATATAGTAGGGCTATTGACTGGCCTTGTATCCCGCCTCTTTGCTGAAGGTATTTTTATCAGCTGTAAGTTTTCCCTGGTAGTTTTTTGCAAATAGTGAAAGTTTGACCTTTTCCTTTCCAATTCATATACCCAAGATTTCCTTTTGTTGTCTTATTGCTCTAACTAGAACTTTGAGTACAATATGTAAGAGATGTGGAGAGAGTTGATAGCCTTGCCTTGTTCCAGATTTTAGAGGAATTGCCTTGAGTTTTGTTAATTTGCATGTTCATACTCTGCCATTTTGTATGTTTGGATAAAGGTTTGTCTATCTTGCTGATTTTCCCAGTCTGGG
>NW_024430169.1:0-6436 GCF_017639785.1 Mesocricetus auratus
AGGAAAACTATAATTATATATATATATACATATATATATCTGTCTTCAACTCCATCAAAGACCACAGAAGGATAATATATAAACACTAGGATTGACAGAGACATCTTGCTACCTGGACAGTCACCCAAAGTTCCTCTGTAATGTTGGGGCATCCATCTTCAGCCCATAGGCCACAATGTAACCAGAAGATTTCTCAGCAAAGCAGGAAATTTCAAACTGTCCATCTGCATTGGCAGTTTGTCAGTCATTTTTCTGTGTCCTGCAGAAAGTCCCATAGACTCTTCCATAAAGCAGGAACCCTGTAAGACTGAGTTCAGCAGTCACTTTCCTGTGGGTCCTGCATGTCCAGATTATACAACAACAGTCAAACAGTCTAGGCAAGAGCAGTTTCTTGCCCAAATGGCTAATCTTGCCATGTTGAAAGCAAACTCCATAACGAGTTTCTTCGATGACCATCTCAGATGTAATTGGTGCTGCCAGGAGCAGACATTTCTCATTGACAAGAAAAACCCTAAACCATTTTAAATGCCATTTTCTGAAGGTCTTTGAGAGGTTTGAAGACTGTTTGTCTATTTCAAATATATTTCTGTATATCTAGAAAACCTAACTCACCTAACTATAAATTCTGACTATTATAAGTAACTATCTATAATCTGTATTCAATTATGCATTACGTTGTAAAAGATCAGTATAAGCACGATACTTGATCAAGAGGAGAAATATACACATCACAAAATTGACCTTGAATTTGTATCAATAAAGGAAAATCAATACCCATACCATAATTCCCCTTTTTACCATTAAAATGAGATTAGTTGTGATCATTAACCAATTATAAACAATCCCATTTAAATGAAAACAAAGAATTATAAACAAGATGGGAATTGGGATGTTGCTCATTCCAAACTGCTTCCTGCTGGAAGGGGGCGTTGTTCACACCATGGGGATCATGACAAAACTCTGAAACCTGTATAAGTCCTTATTTTCGTGGTCTGTAAAGCTCCATCATCTTAGCTGTCTCAATTGTTGAAACGCCTGGCCCACTGCTTCCAGGGGTCTTGGTTCATCAAACCACAGAAGCCTGGAAGGAATCCTCAGCTTTTCATTTTCTGTGGAAACATAAACTAAAACTCCTTTTCTGAGTAACATATCCTTATACTTAAAATTTGAAGTCAAGGCATTTTTAAAAGATAGAAGTTGGATTAATTCAGCAGCATTTATAATCAAGTGTACTTTAGTAGCTGTTCCTTCCTTAGCAATCAAAAAACTGAAAAACACAATAGCATACAGTATCCAGACTCTCTGTGTATTTTCCATCTTTACGTGGCTTATTTATTTATCTATTATTACTGTATTTCTTTCACTTTTATTTATTTTTCTCTGAGACAGGGTTTCTCTTTGGAAATCTGCCTGCCTCTGCCTCTGCCTCTGGAGCAATTTCTACCAGCATGTGCCAACACAGCCGGCTTCTCTTTATTGACAAATGCACAGGACTTCCACAACATCTTCCATCTCTTGTATTCTGTTGGTTATGCTTGCATCTGTAGTACCTTACCATTTGTCCAGCTTTCTATTTCCAGCCTTCCTTCAGATTGTGTTTTTTATTGTCTCTATTTTAGTTTTCAACCCTTGCACTGCTTGAATTGTTTCTTGCAATTTTTGCTTTGTCTTGTCATCCATTTGTTACATGTTTTGGTTTTTATGAATACATTTTTATGCATGTCAGAACATTTAGAATTACAATAGATAGTTAAAATAACCATAAGATATGATTTGTGCTTCTGTGACTAACAGTACACAATATCCTATTCTTGGTCAGAAGGAAGATATTACAGAAACTCTTTTAGATAAACAAAACAAGAAATTAATCACAGCATTTGTAAATGACAACTTTTATTTTACAACTTATAAGTAAGCTCCCTCCCAAAGAGTTCAAAAGTATTAAATATTGAGTATTTAAGTTATTGAATATTGAAAATGCTCTTAGCATTTGTGAGTATGGAGATTAATACATCAAACTGTGCTCTTTTTAAAGTATTACCCATATTTCAAATAAGTAGTATTGTGACCATTAGGTAGAATGGAGAAAAAGAAAGAAGAATGAAGTTAGTATGCATTACATTATCTATCCTGTGAATGGACTTTAATTTAAAAGAAGATTCTTAATAAAATATTACAGTATCACATAGTCACACATAGCTAGCAGAGGATGTCTATTAAATTCCAAAGATTCCCAAGTTAAGAGGGAAAAGAGAGTCTTTAAAGGGATTTTAAAAGTTAGTTGTAAGCTTGAGCATTGGACCCTGCCTTACCAATAGCAGTCTTAGGCATATATACAAAAAGTCTACAGCTCACTCCGGATGGTTTCTTCTAGTGCCACCATTTTCTTGCAAATTTCAAGATCCCTTTTTTTCTGCTGAGTAATACTCCATTGTGTAAATGTACCACTTTTTCTCTGTCCATGCCAGTTGAGGGGCATCTAGATTGCTTCCAGGTTCTGGCTATTACCAATAATGCTGCTATGATCATAGTGGGTCTTTGTGGTAGAATGATTCCCATTTTCCTGAAGAATCGCCATTCTGATTTTCAAAGTGGCTGTACGAGTTGTCACTCCTACCAGCAATAAAGGAGAGTTCCCCTTTCTCCACATCCTCTAAACCTCAGTGTGGAAGGGTCTAAGACCTGCCCCATATGAAATGAAAGACTTTGGATATCCCCCATTGAGGGCCTCACCCTCGCTGGGCAATGAAGTGAGGATTGGCTGAGGGTTGGTGGGTATTAGATGGGGTTGAGTTAGGAGGGGAGGAAGAAGGATCTGGGATTCACATGTTTCTAAATTAAATTAAAGAAAAATGATGTAGCACTACATTTAAAAAAGTGATATTTATGCAAGTTTAAGATCTTCAAATAAAGCTCAGAATTTCTACAAACTTGTCTTGATCATGGGTGAAAACTAATGAATAGAAATTCACTAAATATTAGAAGCCTCACATCAAAGTTACCTACAAAGACAAAAGTGGAATCACACACAAGAAAATATTTTTGCTTTTCACATTTTTCAAAAACACTAAAGTGTCTCTAAAGATTTTTGCTGAAATTGCTCAAGCACACTTTGATTAATTAGTTCTAGCCTTCCTCATAAATACTCTAGTTCACTTCTTCAGATGCTTTTTCTTCTTTATGACCTCACCAATCTGAGATATATGTATATTTACTGGATTTGATCCCCTGAATCCATTTTATTTCATTAAGCAGACATCAATTAGTAATTAAGATAAATTGAATGTAGATGTCAGGAGGAAGAGAAAACTAGGATAGGTATGTAAAATAAGATTATTTTTAAATAATTTATTTAATTCAAATAAGAAACAAGTTTGCTTCACATGTCAAACCCAGCTCCCTCTCCATCCCCTCCTTGCCCCTTCAGCCCATTCCCCAACCCCTCCTTCAATCTCCACACCACTCTCCAGCCTCAGGAAGCTTGGGGCCCCCTGAGACCACCACACTGCCACCCATCACCCACTCCCTTTTTTTCTGATGGGCCTGCTCCCAGCATACAGAGGGCCTGCCCAAACAGGAAAGGCATCAGTCCTTTCAGACCCCACCCTCCATTGTCCCCAGCTTCAGCTTCAGGAAAGAAGGAGACAAGTGGAGACAGAAAGACCCTACCTGCACCCACTCGAAGAAGAGATGGGAACAAGACATAATAAGAGCTCACTCAGTAATAGAAAGAACAACATGACTCCAAAAGAATCTAGAGACCCAATGCCAGCAAGACCTGAAAAGCACAACATAGATGATGCAGAAGAGACAGAACTTAAAAATTATTTTATGAATATGACAGAGACCCTCAAAGAGGAAACAAGGAAATCCCTTAAAGAAATAGAAGAAACAAACAAACAAACACAATAAATGGAGGAAAAGATGAACCAAAATTTCAATAAACAAACAAATCTATTAAAGAATCTAAAGGGTATCAAGAAAACAGCCAAACAAATGAAGGAAGCAACTCAAACAGTTGAAGGATTGAAAGCTGAAATAGAAACAATAAAGAAAACACAGAATGAGGGGATGCTGGAAATAGAAAAGCCAGGTAAATGATCAGGAACTATAGATGCAAGTATCACCAATATAATACAAGAGACAGAAGAGAGAACAGAGGATATACAGTCATCAACCAAAGAAAATCTCAAAACCAACAAATCCCTAATACAAAATATCCAGCAAAAATGGGACACCGTGAAGAAGCCATACTTGAGAATAATAGGTATAGAAGAAAGCGAAGAAATACAGCTCAAAAGTACAGAAAACATATACAACAGAATCATAGAAGAAAACTTCCCTAACCTAAAGAAGGATATACCTATGGAAATACAAGAATCTTACCAAATAGGCTGGACCAGAAAAAGAAGTCATTCACCATATAATAATCATAACATGAAACCTACAGAATAAAGAGAAAATATTAAGAGCAGCTAAAGAAAAATGCCAAGTAACATGTAAAGGAAGACCAAATTACACCCAATTTCTCAAAGGAAACTATGAAAGCCAGAAGATCATGTACAGATGTCCTACAAATGCTAAGGGAACAAGGATGCCAGCCCAGACTACTATATCCAGCAAAGCTTTCAATTACCATAGATGGAGAAAACAAAATATTCCATGACAAAGCCAGATTTAAACAATACATATCCATGAATCCAGCTCTACATAAAGTGCTGGAAGGAAAACCTAGACCTAAGGAAGGTAACTACACTCACAAAGACATAGGCAATAGATAATCCCACTTTACCAAACACCAAAAGAAAAAGGGAGGAGAACCTACCTACACACAATAACACCACTACCAATAAATCAAGCACAAACCAGAATCATCAATCAATGGTCATTAAAATCCCTCAAGGTCAATGGTCTCAACTTGCCTATAAAAGACACAGACTAGCAGAATGGAAACAAGAACAGAGCCCATCCTTCTCCTGCATACAAGAAACACATCTCAATGTCAGAGACAGATGTTACCTTAAAGTAAAGGGTTGGGAAAAATTTTCCAATCAAACAGACCCAAGAAAAATGTCCATTAAGATGAAGTCTCAATTTTGAACATCTATTCCCCAAATACAAAGGCACCCACATTCATGAAAGAAACATTACTAAAGCTGAAATCACACATAAAATCTCACACACTAGTATTAGGAAACTTCAACAGTCTGCTCTCCCAGTTAGACAGGACCACGAGACAGAAACTTAAATAAGAAACAAGAATTAATAGAAGTTATGACCCAATTGGGTTTAACTGACATCTATAGAATATTTCACGAAGACAAAGTGATATACCTTTTACTCGGCGCCACATGGAACCTTCTCTAAAATCGAACACATAATAGGAAACATAGCAAACCTCCACAGATCCAAAAAAATTGGAAAAAAACCCTGTATCTTATCAGACAAGCCATGCATTAAAATTAGAATTCAACAATAACACAAATTGCAGAAACCCTACAAACTTGTGGAAATTGAAAAATGCACAATTGCACCATCACTGGGTAAAGGAAGAAATAAAAAAGAAATTAAAGACTTCATGGAATTCAATCAGAATGAAGACACAACATATCCAAACTTATGGGCAAATCTGAAAGAAGTGCTGAGAGGAAAGTTCATTACACTAAGTGCCCACATGAAGAAACTGGAGAACAGTCACACTAGAGAATTAATAGCACAACTGAATGCTCTATAACAAAAAGAAGCAAACTCATCCAGGAGGAGTAGACGCAAGGAAATTATCAAATTGAGGGATGAAATCAATCAAGAAGAAACCAGAAAAATATTGCAAATTATCAATGAAACAAAAAGTTGGTTATTTGAGAAAATCAACAAGATAGACAAACCTTTGTACAAACAAACCAAAAGACACAGAGAGAGCATGATAATCAACAAAATCAGAAATGAAAAGGGGAACATAACAATGGACTTTGAGGAAATCCAAAGAATCATCAGGGCATACATTGAAAACCTGTACTCCACAAAATTTGAAAAGTTAAAGGAAATGGACAATTTTCTGGATAGATATGACATGCCAAAAGTAAATCAAGAACAGATAAAGAATCTAAACAGACCTACAACCCTTAATAAAATAGAAGCAATCATCAAAATCTCTCAACCTAAAAAAGCCCAGGCCCAGATGGCTTCAGAGCAGAATTCTACCAGAAATTCAAACAAGAGCTGATTCTAATACTCCTAAATATGTTCCACACAATAGAAGCAGGTAGATCACTGCCAAACTCTGTTTATGAGGCTACATTTGTTGCTGGCGTGGTGGCACACACCTTTAATCCCAGCACTTGGGAGGCAGAGGCAGGTGGATCTCTGTGAGTTCGAGGCCAGGCTGGACCGACAACCTCCAAAACAAACAATACAGAGAAACCCTGTCTTGTAAAAC
>NW_024430170.1:0-5126 GCF_017639785.1 Mesocricetus auratus
CAGAAATTACGCATATATTTTCTCACACAGCGTTGTGTTGATAGTTTCCAAGAAGTTACACGTGTAGATACTTAAACTGTGTTGTATCATTAGTTTTTAACAAGTTACACGTGTAGATTCTCAGACAGTGTTGTATCATAGGTTTTCAATAAGTTACACGGTTAGATACTCAGACAGTGCTGTATCAATAATTTTCAATAAATTGCACTTGGAGATTTTCACACCGTGTTGGATCATTAGTTATCAATACGATACATGTGTAGATTCTCACCCAGGGTTGTATCATTACGTTTCAATATGAAACACGTGTAGATTCTCAGATAGTTCTTTATCATTAGTTTTCAATAGTTGCACATGTAGTTTCTCACACAGTGTTATATCGTCAGTTTTCAAGAAGTTACACAAATACTATCTCACACACTGTTCTATCATCAGTTGTTCCGTTAATTTTCAATTAGTTACACGTGTAGATTCAAACACAGTTTTAAAACGTTACTTTTCAATAGATACACGTGTAGATTCTAAGACAGTGTTCTGTCGTTAGTTTCACGTAGTTCCATATGTAGTTTCCCACACAATGATGTATCGTCAGTTTTCAAGAATTTACACATGTATACTCTCATACAGTGTTGTATCATTATTTTTCAATAAGTTACCCATGTATATTCTCACACAGTGTTGTTTCTTTAATTTTCAATAAGTTATACTAGTAGATTCTCAGACAGTTTTGTGTCCTTTATTTTCAAGAAGTTATGCATGTTGATTCAAATACAGTGTTGTATCTACTTTTCAATAAAATACACATGTAGATTCTCAGACAGTGTTGTATTATTAGTTTTCAATAAGGTACATCTGCAGATTCTCACACAGTGCTATTTCATTTATTTTCAATAAGTTATGCATATAGATTCAAAGTGTTGTATTGTTATTTTTCAAAAAGACAAACATGTAGATTCTCAGACAGTGTTGTATCATTATTTTTCAAAATGTTACACGTGTAGATTCTCAGACACTGTTGTATCTTTGGTTTTCAAGAAGTTACATGTGTAGATTCTCACACAGTGTTGTTTTGTTAGTTTTCAAGAAGTTACACGTGTAGATTCGCACATAGTGATGTATCTTTAAATTTCAATATGTTACACGTGTAGGTTCTCAGACAGTGTTGTGTGCTTTATTTTCAAGAAGTTACGTATACAGATTCAAACAAAGCGTTGTATCATCACATTTCAATAAGATCCACATGTAGGTTCTCAGACAGAGTTGTATCGTTACTTTTCAAGTAGTTATACATATTGTTTCTCACACAGTGTTGTATCATTTGTTTTCAAGAAGTTACATGTGCACATTCTCACACAGTTTTGTATTGTTAATTTTCAATAAGTTACACGTATACACTCTCAGACAGTTTTGTATCGTAAGTTTTCAAGGAGTTACACGTTTGGATTCTCACACAGTGTTGTATGGTTAATTTTCAAGTAGATATGCATTCAGTGTTGTATCGTGAGATTCAGGAAGCAATGTATATAGATTCTCACAGAATGCTGTACCGTTCGGTTTCAATAATTTACGAATATAGATTTTCACACAATGTTGTATCATTTGTTTTCAAGATGTTTCTCAGATAGTTTCCCACAAAGTTTTGTTTCCTATGTTTTCAATAAGTTACGTGTATAGATGTGCAGGCAGCTTTGTATCATTAGTTTTCAAGAAGTTAGTTTTGTAGTTTCTCACACAGTGTTGTATCGTTAGTTTTCATTAAGTAAGACGTGTAGATTCTCAGACAATGTTGTGTCCTTTATTTTCAAGAAGTTGTGCATATAGTCTCAAACACAGTGTTGTATCATTAATTTTCAATAAGTTGCAGATGTAGATTCTCACACAGAGTTGTATCATTAATTTTCAATAAGTTACACGTGTAGATTCTCAGACAGTGTTGTATCGTTAGTTTTTCAGATGTTACTAATGTAGTTTCTCACACAGAGTTAATTCATTAGTTTTCAAGAAGAAATGCATTCAGTTTAGAACTCAGGGTTGTAATATTATATTTCAAGAAATTACGTAGATTCTCACACAGTACTGTATCATTATATTTCAAGATGGTGTGCACATAGATACTCAGAAGTTACACATATAGATTCTTTCAGTGTTTTATCATTAGTTTTTAAGATCTGATGCATGTAGTTTCTCATACAGTGTTGTGTCGTTAATTTTTATAAGTTACACGTGGATATTCTCACATTGTGTTGTGTAGTTATTTTCAAGGACTTACATATATAGATTCTCACTCAGTGTTGGATCCATAGTTTTCAAGATGTTACATATAAAGATTCTCACACAGTACTGTATAGTTTGTTTTCAATAAGATATGAATATAGATTCTCACACAATGTTGTATCTTTTGATTTCAAGATGTCACTCACATAGTTTCCCACAAAGTGTTGATTCGTTTGTTTTCAATAAATTACCCGCACAGATTGACAGGCAGCTTTGTATCGTTATTTTTCAAGAAGTTAACCATGTAGTTTCTCACACAGTGTTGTATCATTAATTTTCAATAAGACACACGTGTAGCTTCTCAGATAGTGTTGTATCGCTAGTTTTCCAGAAGTTACTAACGTAGTTTCTCACACAGAGTTATTTCACTAGTTTTAAAGAAGTGTGCATTCAGTTTAGAACACAAAGATGTATCATTAGATGTCAAGAGGTTACGTACATAGATTCTCCCACAGTGCTGTATCTTAAATTTTCAAGAAGTTACACATATAGATACTCACACAGTGTTATATCGTTTGTGTTTAAGATGTTACACATGTAGATTCTCTCACAATATTGTATCATTAGTTTTCAACAGTGCTTGTGTCGTTACTTTTTATAAGTTACATGTGGAGATTCTCACACTGTGTTGTATCATTAGTTTTCAAGTAGTTACATATGATGTTTCTCACACAATGTTGTGTCGTTAATTTTCCATAAGTCACACATGTAGATTCTCAGACAGTGTTGTATCGTTAATTTTCAAATGGTTATTTGTGTTGATTCCCACACAGTGTTTTATTGATACTTTTCAAGAAGTTATGCATTCAGTTTAGAACTCTGTATTGTATCATTAGAATTCAAGAATTTGTGCTTATAGATTCTCACACAGTGTTGTATCCTTAATTTTCAATAAGTTACACTGTAGATTCTCACAGTGTTGTATCGTTAATTTTCAATAGGTTACAAGTATAGATTCTCTGACAGTGTTGTATCGTTATTTTTCAAGAAGTTACACTTATAGATTCACACACAGAACTATATAGTTAATTTTCAATAAGATACGAATATAAATTCTCACACAATTTGTATCTTTTGATTTCAAGATGTTACTTAGTTTCCAACAAACTGTTGACTCTTTTGTTTTCAATAAATTACCCACATAAATGGACAGGGAGCTTTGTATTGTCATTTTTCAAGATGTTATGCATGTAGTTTCTCAAACAGTGTTGTGTCGTTAATTTTTATAATTTACACCAGGAAATTCTCACACACTGTGTTGTATCATTAGTTTTCTAGAATTTACATATACAGATTCTCACTCAGTGTTGTATTGTTAGTTTTCAAGAAGTTACATGTGTGGATTCTCACACAGTATTATTTCGTAGTTACATATATAGTTTCTCACACAATACTGTATCATTAGTTTTCAATAGGTTAGGAATATCGATTGTTTTCAATAAGTTACAAGTGTAGATTCTCAGACAATGTTGTATCATTAGTTTTGAAGAAGTTATGCTTATAGATTCTCAGACAGTATTGTATCGTTAGTTTTCAATAAGTTACATGTGTGGATTCTCACATAATGCTCTATCGTTAGTTTTCAATAAGTTACCAGTATAGATTTTCACACAATGTTTTATCGTTTGTTTTCAAGATGTTACTCAAGTAATTTCCCACAAAGTGTTGTTTTGTTTGCTTTCAATAAGTAAAACATATAGATGTGCAGACAGCTTTATATCATTAATATTCAAGAAATTACTCTTGTATTTTCTGACACTATGTTGTATCAACAGTTTTCAAGGAGTTACACATGTAGTATCTCACAGAGTGTTTTATCATTAATTTTGAATAAGTCCCATGAGTAGATTCTCAGAAAGTGCTGTATGGTTAGTTTTCAAGAAGTTGCACGTGTGAATTCTCAGTGAGTGTAGTATTCTTAGTTTTCAAGAAGTTACTAATGTAGTTTCTCACACAGAGTTATTTCGTTAGTTTTCAAGAAGTTATGCATTCAGTTTAGAACTCAGAGTTGTATTGATAGATTTCAAGAAGTTATGTACATAGATTCTAACACAGTGCTGTATCATTAATTTTCAAGAAATTCTGCACACAGATATTCACACAGTGTTGTATCATTTATTTTTAAGGAGTTACACATTTCAATTCTCTCACAGTGTTGTATTGTTACTTTTCAAGATGTTAGGCATGTAGTTTCTCAAACAGTGTTGTTTCATTAATATTTATAAGTTACACGTGGAGATTCTCTCACTGTGATATACCTTTAGTTTTTAAGAAATTACATATATAGATTCTCAGTGTTGTATCGTTAGTTTTAAAAAAGTTACACATGTGGATTCTCACACAGTGTTTTATCATTAGTTTTCAAGATGTTATGCATTCAGTTTAGAACTCAGTGTTGTATCCTTTGATTTCAAGAAGTTACATATGTAGACTCTCACACAGAGCTCTATCGTTAGTATTCAATACTTTATGTATATAGATTCTCACACAATGTTGTATCGTTTGTTTTCAAGATGTTACTCACATAGTATCCCACAAAGTGTTGTTTCCTTTGTTTTCAATAACTTACCCGTATAGATGTTGCAGGCAGATTTTATGTTTAGTTTTCAAGACGTTACTCAAGTAGTTTCTCACACTGTGTTGTATCGTTAGTTTTTAAGAAGTTACACGTAGAAACCAGTGGAACCAGGTAGACCAGGGGACCAGCTGTTATGGCGAGTCTAGTTCCTGGGGATCACCTGGGAACAGCACAGATCTTCCAATCCCATTGGGAGCCAAATACCGCAGACTGCAGGACTTCTCTACTAGGAGAGATACAACACTGTGTGAGAAACTACATGCCTAACTTCTTG
>NW_024430171.1:0-1359 GCF_017639785.1 Mesocricetus auratus
ATGAGACTTTACAAGAGCAGCTAACCTGTCAAAAGCTCTGTCTCAACATTTATTACAGAATTGGACTTTTGAGTTTGAGCAGACACTCCGTGAGTTGAGAGTGGTGATCCTGCAAGTGAATTCGATGCATCTGGATCTTTCTCTGATGGAAGGCCTCTCCTCCTGGATTTCATCTGCATTTTCTTATTTTAAGGAATGGGTGGGGGTGGGATCATTTAGCCTAGTTCTCTGCTGTGGAATAGTGTTGATGCTTTGGATGGTGTGTAAGCTCAGAGCCCAAACAAAAGAGACAAAGTGATGGTGGCACAAGCACTTGCTGCCTTAGAACACGGAGCCTCCCCTGACATTTGGTTAACCATGTTAAAGCAATAGGTCGCTGGCCTCCCGGCTCTTGAACCCCACGAGGCTAGTCTCATTGCACGGGATAGAGTGGGTAGGCTTCAGCAGCCCAAGGAGTTGCAAGGCTAAGCACTGCACAGGAGAGGTCTGCGGTATAACGACTTTCTCCTGGGAGATAAGTCATCTTGCATGAAGGTTCTATGTCATGATCTCCTTCCCCCAGAAAAACGACATCGGGACTGGTCAGGGCTCCCTCTGGGGATAAGACCCTGGAGAGGAGCTTTGTACATGTTCCAAATTTGCACATGGGGATTTGACCTCTATCTCCACTCCAAAGTTGTGGGTGTCCTATGGCTTCTAAAATAAATGAATAGGGGGAGAGATGTCCCGTGCTACCGTCTCGCCAGCAAGAACGATGCAGGACACTCGGATCCTTCTGCAGTAAAGCTTTAATACATCTTGAGAGATAGATGATCAGCTTCTGAAAGGGAGACCCCAAGCTAAGAAACCCAGGCCCTTATATAAGCCTAGGAGCTCTGAGTGAGACATGTAGAGCTGGGATTGGAGGTTTGCTCATCACCCCAGATGACGGGTGAGGCACAGCTTAAACGGTAAACTCCAACTGACAGCAGATGTCAGCGCCATCTTCTAATGGCGATAGCGATAGCGAGGGCGGCTCCTCACAATTAGTTAAAGAGTTTCTAGCTACAGGTCAAATTAGAAATGTAGGAGGCTAAAACAAGAAACAGAAATGTACATTCACAACTTAGAATTGCAATTCATGTAGGATATAGCTTTGATGAATTTTCTCTCCTGAATCAAGCAAGCCTCTCCTCACGCAAACCTATACCCTCAAGGTACAGTTATGAACTGCAAATACTGTCATATACCAAAACACACATAAGACTATGTTTCTTTTGTATTGTGGAGATTGAACTATGGGTTTTTTCCAGGATGTTCCAATAATCACATTTACCAACTTGTGCATTATTCCAGAAAGTTCTTACTCACATGGTAGAA
>NW_024430172.1:0-35904 GCF_017639785.1 Mesocricetus auratus
ATTCTGGTTTTTGTCAGCCAGTGCTCAGGAGGCTGTTGAACCAGGCTCTCAAGTGCATGTGGGGCTGTGATCACAATATCTTGCCCCAGAGTCAATTTGTCAGCATCTCTCACAAACAGGGCTACCGTGGCCACAGCCTTCAGGCAGGCAGGCCAGCAGGCAGCCACTGAGTCTACCTTTTTGGATAGATAAGCATCCGGTCTGTCCCAAGGGCCTAGTCTCTGGGTCAGCACTCCTTTTGCCACTCAATTCATTCTACCACAATGTGTGGAAAGGTTTGCTAACACCAAGAAGCACTAGAGCTGAAGCCCACAGTAGGGCTTGCTTGATGCTGTCAATGGCATGTTGTTCCTTGGGGCCCTAGTTGAATGGAATGTTGCATTGGTGAAGGAGTAGAGAGGGGCTGGTATCTCCTCAAACCCAGTTATCCATAGTCTACAGATTCCATCGGTACCCACGAACTCAGGAGAACTTCTTCGGCTGAGTCTCCTAATCCTTCTTGTCTGTCACCTCAGCCTTCAATGTGAAGATCCCTTGGGGGTGATCCTGGTAGAGGGGATGGAAGAAAAGGGATGAACCAGGGCAGCAGATGTTAGACCAAGTCTTCCCATACTAGAATGTAAGGGACTTGATCTGGGTGCCCATGGGGTCTGGAAACTAAAGACTTTCCTTTTACTTTTCTAATTTTCTCTAAATTGAAAAACCCTCAGGTGACCATGCTACCTGAAATGTTGGACAATCTGAAGTGCAAAGAGTATGCCATTTTCTTTTCCTGACATCCACAGATAGATAATGATCTTTATCCCTAACTTCAGACCAGTGGTTAAGAGTTCCATTAACCAGAACAAAACGTGTTGATTATGGGCAATATAATGACTGAGATTAAAGCTGTTTAAAACATACATAACATACACACACACAAGATAATTTTTCTGAAGCCAGGTGTTAGTGGCAACAATTATACACTGTGACATCACTATAGTGCGATATGACATCAAAATTATACACTATGACATCACTATATTGCACTATGACACCACAATTATATACCATGACATCAATATACTGCACTATGACATCACAATAATTGACTGTGACATCACAAACCTGCACTATGACATCACAAGTATTGACTGGGACATCACATATAGTGCTCTATGAACACAATTATACTCTGTGACATCACTATAGTTCTCTAATGAATCACAATTATACACTGTGATATCAATATAGTGGACTTTGACCTACAATTATTCACTATGACACCACAATACTGCACTATGACATCACATTTATTGATTGTGACATCACTATATGTGCTCCATGAACACAATTATACACTGTGACATCACTATAGTGCAATATGACTTCACAATTATACACTGTGACATCAACTATAATGCACTGTGACATCACAATTATACGACTGTGACATCAATAATACTGTTCTATGACATCACAATTATTGACTGTGACATCACAATTATTGACTCTGACATTACTATAGTGCTCTATGTAGAAAATTATACACTGTGACATCATTATAGTGCCTTATAACACCACAATTATACACTGTGTTATCACTGCAGTATGACATCACAATTATTGACTGTGACATAGCTATAGTGCACTATAAACACAATTATACACTGTGGCATCATTATAATGAACATTGACCTAAAATTATTCACTGTGACATCAGAATACTGCACTATGACATCACATTTATTGACTGTAACATCACTATTGTGCTCTATGAACACAATTATACACTGTGACATCACTATAGTGCAGATATGACATCACAATTTTGCACTGTGACATCGATTTAATGGACTGTGACCTACAATTATTGACTGTGACATGACAATACTCTGCACTATGACATCACAATTATTTGACTGTGATATCACTATAGTGCTCTATGAACACAATTATACACTGTGACATCATTATAGTGCAATATGACATCACAATTATACACCTGTGATATCACTATCTTGCATTATGGACATCACAATTATTGACTGTGTTATCACTATACTGCACTATGACATCACAATTATTGACTGTGACATCACATATAGTTCTCTATGAACACAATTATACACTGTGACATCACTATAGTGCATCTATGACACCACAATTATATACTGTGATATCAATATACTGTAACTATGACATCACAATTATACACTGTGACATCACATATACTGCACTATGACATCACATTTATTGACTGGTGACATCACTATAGTGCTCTATGAACACAATTATACACTGTGATATCACTATAGTGTGCATATGACATCACAATTATACACTGTGACATCAATATAATGAACTGTGACCTACAATTATTCACTGTGATACAACAATACTGTACTATGACATCACAATTATTGAATGTGACATCACTATAGTACTCTATGAACACAATTATACACTGTGACATCACTATATTACAATAGTGACATCACAATTGTACACTGTGACATCAATATCCTGCACTATGACATCACAATTATACACTGTGATATCAATATACTGCACTATGACGTCACAATTATTGACTGTGACATCACAATTATTGACTCTGACATTACTATAGTGCTCTATGTAGACACAATTATACACTGTGACATCATTATAGTGCCTTATAACACCACAATTATACACTGTGACATCAATATACTGCAATATGACCTCACAATTATTGACTGTGACATCAGCTATAGTGCACTATGACATCACAATTATACACTGTGACATCAATATACTCCACCATGACATCACATTTATTGACTGTGTCATCAATATAGTGCTTTATGAACACAAATATACACTGTGACATCATTATAGTGCAAAATGACACCACAATTATATACTCTGTTATCAATATACTGCAATATAACATCAAAATTATACACTGTGACATCAATACCCTGCACTATGACATCACAATCATTGACTGTGACATCACTATCATGCTCTATGTACAAAATTATAGACTGTGACATCATTTTAGTGAAATATGACACCACAATTATACACTGTGACATCACTATCTTGCACATTGACATCACAATTATACATTGTGTTATCAATATACTGCAGAATGACATCACAATTATTGACTGTGACATAGCTACTGTGCTCTATGAACACAATTATACACTGTGACATCACTAGCTTGCACTGTGACATCACAATTATACACTGTGACATCAATATAATGAACTGGGACCCACAATTATTCACTTTGACACCACACTACTGCACTATGACCTCACAATTATTGAATTTGACATCGCTATAGTACTCTCTGAACACAATTATACACTGTGACATCACTCTAGTGCAATAGAACATCACAATTATACTGTGACATCAGTATCCTGCACTATGACATCACAATTAAACACTGTGTTATCAATATACTGCACTATGACATCACAGTTGTTGACTGTGACATCATTTTTATGCTCAATGAACACAATTATACATTGTGACATCACTATAGTGCAATATGACAATAAAATTTTACACTGTGACATCACTACTTTGCACTGAGTCATCACAATTATACACTGTGTTGTCAATATACTGCACTATGACATCACAATCATACACTGTGATATCACTATCTTGTACTGTGACATCCAATTATACACTGTGTTGTCAATATACTGCACCATGACATCACAATTATTGACTGTGACATCACAATTCTGCAGTATGTCGTCACAATTATTGACTGTGACATCCCTATGTTGCTTATGAACACAATTATACACTGAGAGTTCACTATAGTGCAATGTGGCATCACAGTTATACACTGTGACATCACTATGTTGTACTGAGAAATCACAATTATACACTGTGACATCAATATAATGGACTGTGAACTACAATTGTTGAATGTGACATCACAATCCTGTGATATGACTTCACAAATATTGACTGTGACATCACTATAGTGTTCTATGTACACAATTCTACACTGTGACATCAGTAAAGTATGATATGTCATCACAATTATACAATGTGTTATCAATATACTGCATTATGACATCACAATTATTGACAGTGACATCACTATAGTGTGATATGATATCACAATAATTCACTGTGACATCAATATAATGGACTGTGACCTACAATTATTGACTGTGACACAACAATATTGTACCATGACATCCCAATTATTAATTGCGACATAACTATAGTGCTCTATGAACACAATTATACACTGTGACATCACTATAGTGCAATATGTCATCACAATTATACACTGTGGCATCAATACACTGCACTATTCCATCACAATTATTGACTCTGACATCAATATAGTTCTCTTTTAACAAAATTATACACTGTGACCTCACTATAGTGCACTGTGAACACAATTATACACTGTGACATCACTATACTGCACTCTGACATCACAATTTTCCACTGTAACATCACAATAGTGCACTATGACATCACAGATACACACCATAGTGCACTATGACATCAATACTGTACTTTTTGACATCTCTATTGTGCACAATGAGCACTATTATACACAGTGACATCACTACAGTGCACTGTAACATCACAATTATCCATTGTGGCATCACTGTAGTACATGGTGACATCATTATAGTGCACTATGACATCACAATTATACATCATGACATCACTATTGGGCAATATGACATCAGAATTATTCTCTGTGTAATCACTATGCTGCACTATGACATGACAATTATACACAATAGTGCAATATGACAACACCACCATACATAGTGACATCACTATTCTTCATTATGAAACACAATTGCACACTGTTACATCACTAGCTTGAATTGTGAAATCACATTTATTGACTGTGACATCACAATCCTGCGAAATGACATCACACTTATTGACTGTGACATCACTTTATTGCTCTATGTAGACAAATATACACTGTGACATCACTATAGTGCAATATGACATCACAATTAATATACTGTGACATCACTATATTGCACTGTGACATCACAATTATACCCTGTGTTATCAGTATAGTGAACTATGACATCACACTTATTGACTGTGACATCATAATATGGCACTATGAAATCACAGTTACTGACTCTGACATCACTATACTGCTCTATGAACACATTTATACACTGTGACATCAATATACTGCACTATGACATCACTATTATTGACTGTGACATCAATATAGTGCTTTATGAACACAATTATACACTGTGAAATCATTATAGTGCAATATGACACTACAATTATACACTGTGTTATCAATATACTGCAATATGACATCATAATTCTACACCGTGACATCAAAATACTGCACTATTACATCACATTTATTGACTGTGACTTCACTATAGTGCTCTATGAACACAATTATACTTTGTGACATCACTATAGTATAATATGACATCAAAATTATACACTGTGACATCACTATGTTGCACTGAGACATCACAATTGTACACTGTGACATCAATATAATGGACTGTGTCCTACAATTATTGACTGTGACATCACAATCCTGCGATATGTCTTCACAATTATTGACAGTGACATCAGTATAGTGCACTATACACAAAATTATACACTGTGATATCATTATAGTGCAATATGACAGCACAATTATACACTGTGACATCACTAGTGTTCTCTATGAACACAATTATACTTTGTGACATCACTATAGTGAATATGACATCATAGTGACATCACTATTCTGCACTATGAAACACAATTATACACTGTTACATCACTAGATTGTACAGTGGCATCACAATTATTGACTGTGACATCACTATCGTGCTCTATGTACACTATTATACACCGTGATATCACTATAGTACAATATGACATCAAAATTATACACTGCGACATCACTATCTTGCACTGTGACATCATAATTATACCCTGTATTATCAGTATACTGCACTATGACATCACAGTTATTGACTGTGACATCATAATATGGCACTATGAAATCACAATTGTTGACTCTGACATCACTATAGTGCTCTATGAACAAAATTATACACTGTGAAATCACTGTCTTGAACTTTGACATCACAATTTTTGACTGTGAATTCACTATAATGCACTATGTACAATATTATGCACTGTGACATCATTATAGTGCAATATGACACCACAATTATATCTTGCACTTTGACAACACAATTTTACCTGTGTTACCAATATACTGCAATATGACATCAAAATTTTACACTGTGACATCAATATCCTGAACAATGACATCACAATTATTGACTGTGATATCACTATAGTGCTGTCTGAATATAATTATACAATGTGACATCACTATAGTGCGATATGACATCACAATTATACACTGTTACATCAATAAAATGGACTGTGACCTACAATTATTGAATGTGACAACACAGTACTGTACTAGGACATCACAATTATTGACTGTGACATCACTATATTGCCCTATTAACACCATAATACACTCTGACATCACTATAGTGTGATAAGACATCACAATTATTCACTGTGTTATCAATATCCTGCACTATGTCATCACAATTATACACTGTGTTATCAATACACTGCATTATGGCATCACAATTATTGACTGTGACATCACAATACTGCTGTATGACATCAAAATTATTGACTGTGACATCATTATATTTCCCTATGAACACAATTATACTTTGTGACATCAATATAGGTTAATATTAAATCACAATTATACACTGAGACATCAACATCCAGCACTATGACATCACAGTTATACACTGTGTTATCAATATACTGCACTATGACATCAAACCTATTGACTGTAACATCACTATTGTGCTCAATGAACACAATTATACATTGTGACATCAGTATAGTGCAGTATGACATTACAAATATAAACTGTGATAACACTATCTTTCACTGTGACATCAAATTATACACTGTTTTCAATATACTGCACTATGACTTCACACTTATTGACTGTGACATCACAATAGTGCTCTATGTACCCAATTATACACTGTGACATCACTATAGTGCATTATAACATCACAATTTTACACTGTGACATCACTATCTTGCACTGTGACATCACACTTATTGACTGTGACATCAGTATATTGTGCTCTATGAAAATATTTATACACTGTGAGTTCACTAGAGTGCAATATGACATTAAAATTATACACTGTGACTTCACCATCTTGCACTGAGACATCACAATTATTCACTGTGTTATCAATATACTGCATTTTGACATCACAATTATTGACTGTGTCATCACAATCCTGCGCTATGACATCACAATTATTGACTGTGATATAACTATAGTGCTCTATGAAGAGAATTATACACTTTGAAATCACTACAGTGCGATATGATATCAAAATTTAACACTGTGACATCAATATACTGCACTATGACATCACAATTATTGACTGTGACATCAATATAGATCTCTATGTACAAAATTATTCACTGTGACATCGATATAACTTACTGGACATACAATTATTTATTCTGACACAACAATACTGTTCTATGACATCACAATTATTGACTGTGACATCAATATTGTGCTCTATGAACACAATTATACAATGTGACATCACTATAGTGCGATGTGACATCAAAATTATACACAGTGACATTAATATAATGGACTGTGACCTACTATTATTGTCTGTGACACGACAATACTGTTCTGTGACATCACAATTATTGACTGTGACATCACTATTGTGTTCTGTGAACAAAATTATACACAGTGATATAACTATAGTGTGATATGACATCACAATAATACACTGTGACATCAAAATCCTGCACTATGACATCACAATTATACACTGTGTTATCAAAATACTGCACTATGACATCACATGTATTGACTCTGACATCACTATAGTGCTCTATGAACACAATTATACATTTTGACATCACTATAGGGCAATATCACCTCACAATTATACACTCTGACATCCCTATAATGCAATATGACATCACGTTTATTGACTGTGACATCAATATAGTGCTCTATGTACCAATTTATACACTGTGACATCACTCTAGTGCTCTATGTACAAATTTATACACTGTGACATCATTATAGGGCAATATGTCACCACAATTATACACTGTGACATCACTATCTTGCACTTTGACATCACATTATACATTGTGTTATCAATATACTGCAATATGACATCACAATTATTGACTGTGACATAGCTATAGTGCTCTATAAACACAATTATACACTGTGACATCACTAGCTTGCACTGAGAATCACAATTATACACTGGACATCAATATAATTGCATGTGACCTTCACTTATTCACTGTGACATCAATATACTGCACTATGACATCACAATTATTAACTGTGACGTCAATATAGTTTCTATGAACCCAATTATACACTCTGAGTTCACTCTAGTGCAATATGCCATCAAAATTATACACTGTGACTTTTAAAGAATGGACTATGACCTACAATTATTCACTGTGAATTTAAAATCCTGCATTATGACATCACATTCATTGACTGTGACATCAATATAGTGCACTCTGAACACAATTATACACTGTGACATCACTATCGTACACTATCACATCACAATTATACACAGTGACATCAATATCCTGCACGATGACATCACAGTTATTCACTGTGACACCACAATTCTGCACTATGACATCGCAATTATTGACTGTGACATCAATATCCTGTACTATGACATCACAATTATAGACTGTGTTATCAATATACTGTACTATGACATCACAATTTTTGACTGTGACATCATAATTCTGCAGTATGTCATCACAATTATTGACTGTAAAATCACTATAGTGCTTATGAACACAATTATACACTGTGAGTTCACTATAGTGCAATATGACATCAAAATTATACACTTTGACTTCAATATAATGGACTATGATCTACAATTATTCAATGTGACATCAAAATCCTGCACTATGACATCACATGTATTGACTCTGACATCACTATAGTGCTCTATGAACACAATTATACATTTTGACATCACTATAGTGCAATATGACATCACAATTATACACTTTAACATCAATATAATGAATTGTGCCCTACAATTATTGACTATGACATCACAATCCTGATGTATGACTTCACAATTATTGACAGTGACATCACTATAGTGCACTGTATACAAAATTATACACTGTGACATCATTATAGTGCAATATGACAGCACAATATACACTGTGACATCAGTATCTTGCACTGTAACATCACTATTATATGGTGTGACTTCAATATACTGTGCTATTACATCACAATTATTGACTGTGACATCAATAGTGTTCTCTATGAACACAATTATACTTTGTGACATCACTATTGTGCAATATGACACCAAAATTATACACTGTGACATCACTATATTGCACTATGACATCACAATTTTCCACTGTGACATCATAATACTGCACTATGACATCACAAATTTACACCATAGTGCACTATGACATCAAGACTGTACTTTGTGACATCACTTTTGTTCACAATGAGCACTATTATACACTGTAACATCACTACAGTGCACTGTGACATCACAATTATCCACTGTGGCATCACTGTAGTACATGTTGACATCAGTATAGTACACTATGACATCACAATTATACATCATGACATGACTATTGTGCAATATGACATCACAATTATTCTCAGTGTAATCACTATGCTGCACTATGACATGACAATTATACACAATAGTGCAATATGACATCTCCACTATACATAGTGACATCACTATTCTGCACTATGTAACACAATTATACACTTTTACATCACTAGCTTGTACTGTGACATCACAGGTTTTGACTGTGACATAACAAAAGTCTCTATGTACACAATTATACACTGTGACATCACTATAGTACAATATGACATCAAAATTTTATACCGCGACATGAATGTCTTGCACTATGACATCACAATTATTGACTGTGACAACACTATAGAGCTCTCTGAACACAATTTTACATTGTGACATCATTACAGTGCACTATGACATCACAATTATACACTGTAACATCAATATCCTGCACGTTGACATCACAATTATTGACTGTGATTTCACAATGCTGCACTATGACATCACAATTATTGACTATGACATCACTATTGTGCTCTATGTACAAAATTATTCATTGTGACATCAATATAGTACAATACCACCTCACAATTATACACTGTGACATCACTATCTTGCACTTTGACATCACATTATACATTGTGTTATCAATATACTGCAATATGACATCACAACTATTGACTGTGACATAGCTATACTGCTCTATAAACACAATTATACACTGTGACATCACTAGCTTGCACTGAGAATCACAATTATACACTGGACATCAATATAATTGCATGTGACCTTCACTTATTCACTGTGACATCAATATACTGCACTATGACATCACAATTATTAACTGTGACGTCAATATAGTTTCTATGAACCCAATTATACACTCTGAGTTCACTCTAGTGCAATATGCCATCAAAATTATACACTGTGACTTTTAAAGAATGGACTAACCTACAATTATTCACTGTGAATTTAAAATCCTGCATTATGACATCACATTCATTGACTGTGACATCAATATAGTGCACTCTGAACACAATTATACACTGTGATATCACTATCGTGCACTATGACATCACAATTATACACAGTGACATCAATATCCTGCACGATGACATCACAGTTATTCACTGTGACACCACAATTCTGCACTATGACATCGCAATTATTGACTGTGACATCAATAATCTGTACTATGACATCACAATTATAGACTGTGTTATCAATATACTGTACTATGACATCACAATTTTTGACTGTGACATCACTATAATGATCTGTGAAAAAAATTATACATTGTGACATCATTATAGTGCAATATGACATCAGAATTATACACTGTGACATCAAAATCCTGAAGTATGACATCACAATTATACACTGTGTTATCAGTATACTGCAGTATGACATCACAATTATTGACTGTCACATAGCTATAGTGCTGTATGACACAATTATACAATATGACATCAATATAATATACTGTGACCTACAATTATTCACTGTGACATTAAAATCCTGCAATATGACATCACAATTATTGACTTTGATATCACTATAATGCTCTCTGAACACAATTATACATTGTGACATCACGATAGTGCGATTGGACATCACAATTATACACTGTGACATCAATATAAAGGACTATGACATAAATCATTGACTGTGACATCAAAATGCTGCACAATGACATCACAATTATTGACTGTGACATCATAATTCTGCAGTATGTCATCACAATTATTGACTGTATAATCACTATAGTAATTATGAACACAATTATACACTGTGAGTTCACTATAGTGCAATATGACATCAAAATTATACATTTGACTTCAATATAATGGACTATGACCTACAGTTATTCAATGTGACATCAAAATCCTGCACTATGACATCACATTTATTGACTCTGACATCACTATAGTGCTCTATGAACACAATTATACATTTTGACATCACTATAGGGCAATATCACCTCACAATTATACACTCTGACATCCCTATAATGCAATATGACATCACGTTTATTGACTGTGACATCAATATATTGCTCTATGTACCAATTTATACACTGTGACATCACTATAGTGCTCTATGTACAAATTTATACACTGTGACATCATTATAGGGCAATATGTCACCACAATTATACACTGTGACATCACTATCTTGCACTTGACATCACATTATATATTGTGTTATCAATATACTGCTGAATGACATCACAATTATTGACTGTGACATAGCTATAGTTCTCTATAAACACAATTATACACTGTAACATCATTAGCTTGCACTGAGAATCACAATTATACACTGTGATATCAAAATAATTGCATGTGACTTTCACTTATTCACTGTGTCATCGATATACTGCACTATGACATCACAATTATTAAATGTGACATCAATATTGTTTCTATGAACCCAATTATACACTGTGAGTTCACTCTAGTTCATATGACATCACAATTCTTCACTGTGACACCACAATTCTGCACTATGACGTCACAATTATTGACTGTGACATCAATATCCTGAACTATGACATCACAATTATACACTGTGTTATCAATATACTGTACTATGACATCACAATTATTGACTGTGACATCACTATAATGACCTGTGCACAAAATTATACATTGTGACATCATTATAGTGCAATATGACAGCACAATATACACTGTGACATCAGTATCTTGCACTGTAACATCACTATTATATGGTGTGACTTCAATATACTGTGCTATTACATCACAATTATTGACTGTGACATCAATAGTGTTCTCTATGAACACAATTATACTTTGTGACATCACTATTGTGCAATATGACACCAAAATTATACACTGTGACATCACTATATTGCACTATGACATCACAATTTTCCACTGTGACATCATAATACTGCACTATGACATCACAAATTTACACCATAGTGCACTATGACATCAAGACTGTACTTTGTGACATCACTTTTGTTCACAATGAGCACTATTATACACTGTAACATCACTACAGTGCACTGTGACATCACAATTATCCACTGTGGCATCACTGTAGTACATGTTGACATCAGTATAGTACACTATGACATCACAATTATACATCATGACATGACTATTGTGCAATATGACATCACAATTATTCTCAGTGTAATCACTATGCTGCACTATGACATGACAATTATACACAATAGTGCAATATGACATCTCCACTATACATAGTGACATCACTATTCTGCACTATGTAACACAATTATACACTTTTACATCACTAGCTTGTACTGTGACATCACAGGTTTTGACTGTGACATAACAAAAGTCTCTATGTACACAATTATACACTGTGACATCACTATAGTACAATATGACATCAAAATTTTATACCGCGACATGAATGTCTTGCACTATGACATCACAATTATTGACTGTGACAACACTATAGAGCTCTCTGAACACAATTTTACATTGTGACATCATTACAGTGCACTATGACATCACAATTATACACTGTAACATCAATATCCTGCACGTTGACATCACAATTATTGACTGTGATTTCACAATGCTGCACTATGACATCACAATTATTGACTATGACATCACTATTGTGCTCTATGTACAAAATTATTCATTGTGACATCAATATAGTACAATACCACCTCACAATTATACACTGTGACATCACTATCTTGCACTTTGACATCACATTATACATTGTGTTATCAATATACTGCAATATGACATCACAACTATTGACTGTGACATAGCTATACTGCTCTATAAACACAATTATACACTGTGACATCACTAGCTTGCACTGAGAATCACAATTATACACTGGACATCAATATAATTGCATGTGACCTTCACTTATTCACTGTGACATCAATATACTGCACTATGACATCACAATTATTAACTGTGACGTCAATATAGTTTCTATGAACCCAATTATACACTCTGAGTTCACTCTAGTGCAATATGCCATCAAAATTATACACTGTGACTTTTAAAGAATGGACTAACCTACAATTATTCACTGTGAATTTAAAATCCTGCATTATGACATCACATTCATTGACTGTGACATCAATATAGTGCACTCTGAACACAATTATACACTGTGATATCACTATCGTGCACTATGACATCACAATTATACACAGTGACATCAATATCCTGCACGATGACATCACAGTTATTCACTGTGACACCACAATTCTGCACTATGACATCGCAATTATTGACTGTGACATCAATAATCTGTACTATGACATCACAATTATAGACTGTGTTATCAATATACTGTACTGTGACATCACAATTTTTGACTGTGACATCACTATAATGATCTGTGAAAAAATTATACATTGTGACATCATTATAGTGCAATATGACATCAGAATTATACACTGTGACATCAAAATCCTGAAGTATGACATCACAATTATACACTGTGTTATCAGTATACTGCAGTATGACATCACAATTATTGACTGTCACATAGCTATAGTGCTGTATGACACAATTATACAATATGACATCAATATAATATACTGTGACCTACAATTATTCACTGTGACATTAAAATCCTGCAATATGACATCACAATTATTGACTTTGATATCACTATAATGCTCTCTGAACACAATTATACATTGTGACATCACGATAGTGCGATTGGACATCACAATTATACACTGTGACATCAATATAAAGGACTATGACATAAATCATTGACTGTGACATCAAAATGCTGCACAATGACATCACAATTATTGACTGTGACATCATAATTCTGCAGTATGTCATCACAATTATTGACTGTATAATCACTATAGTAATTATGAACACAATTATACACTGTGAGTTCACTATAGTGCAATATGACATCAAAATTATACATTTGACTTCAATATAATGGACTATGACCTACAGTTATTCAATGTGACATCAAAATCCTGCACTATGACATCACATTTATTGACTCTGACATCACTATAGTGCTCTATGAACACAATTATACATTTTGACATCACTATAGGGCAATATCACCTCACAATTATACACTCTGACATCCCTATAATGCAATATGACATCACGTTTATTGACTGTGACATCAATATATTGCTCTATGTACCAATTTATACACTGTGACATCACTATAGTGCTCTATGTACAAATTTATACACTGTGACATCATTATAGGGCAATATGTCACCACAATTATACACTGTGACATCACTATCTTGCACTAGACATCACATTATATATTGTGTTATCAATATACTGCTGAATGACATCACAATTATTGACTGTGACATAGCTATAGTTCTCTATAAACACAATTATACACTGTGACATCATTAGCTTGCACTGAGAATCACAATTATACACTGTGATATCAAAACAATTGCATGTGACTTTCACTTATTCACTGTGTCATCGATATACTGCACTATGACATCACAATTATTAAATGTAACATCAATATTGTTTCTATGAACCCAATTATACACTGTGAGTTCACTCTAGTTCATATGACATCACAATTCTTCACTGTGACACCACAATTCTGCACTATGACGTCACAATTATTGACTGTGACATCAATATCCTGAACTATGACATCACAATTATACACTGTGTTATCAATATACTGTACTATGACATCACAATTATTGACTGTGACATCACTATAATGACCTGTGCACAAAATTATACATTGTGACATCATTATAGTGCAATATGACAGCACAATATACACTGTGACATCAGTATCTTGCACTGTAACATCACTATTATATGGTGTGACTTCAATATACTGTGCTATTACATCACAATTATTGACTGTGACATCAATAGTGTTCTCTATGAACACAATTATACTTTGTGACATCACTATTGTGCAATATGACACCAAAATTATACACTGTGACATCACTATATTGCACTATGACATCACAATTTTCCACTGTGACATCATAATACTGCACTATGACATCACAAGTTACACCATAGTGCACTATGACATCAAGACTGTACTTTGTGACATCACTTTTGTTCACAATGAGCACTATTATACACTGTAACATCACTACAGTGCACTGTGACATCACAATTATCCACTGTGGCATCACTGTAGTACATGTTGACATCAGTATAGTACACTATGACATCACAATTATACATCATGACATGACTATTGTGCAATATGACATCACAATTATTCTCAGTGTAATCACTATGCTGCACTATGACATGACAATTATACACAATAGTGCAATATGACATCTCCACTATACATAGTGACATCACTATTCTGCACTATGTAACACAATTATACACTTTTACATCACTAGCTTGTACTGTGACATCACAGGTTTTGACTGTGACATAACAAAAGTCTCTATGTACACAATTATACACTGTGACATCACTATAGTACAATATGACATCAAAATTTTATACCGCTGACATGAATGTCTTGCACTATGACATCACAATTATTGACTGTGACAACACTATAGAGCTCTCTGAACACAATTTTACATTGTGACATCATTACAGTGCACTATGACATCACAATTATACACTGTAACATCAATATCCTGCACGTTGACATCACAATTATTGACTGTGATTTCACAATGCTGCACTATGACATCACAATTATTGACTATGACATCACTATTGTGCTCTATGTACAAAATTATTCATTGTGACATCAATATAGTACAATACCACCTCACAATTATACACTGTGACATCACTATCTTGCACTTTGACATCACATTATACATTGTGTTATCAATATACTGCAATATGACATCACAACTATTGACTGTGACATAGCTATACTGCTCTATAAACACAATTATACACTGTGACATCACTAGCTTGCACTGAGAATCACAATTATACACTGGACATCAATATAATTGCATGTGACCTTCACTTATTCACTGTGACATCAATATACTGCACTATGACATCACAATTATTAACTGTGACGTCAATATAGTTTCTATGAACCCAATTATACACTCTGAGTTCACTCTAGTGCAATATGCCATCAAAATTATACACTGTGACTTTTAAAGAATGGACTAACCTACAATTATTCACTGTGAATTTAAAATCCTGCATTATGACATCACATTCATTGACTGTGACATCAATATAGTGCACTCTGAACACAATTATACACTGTGATATCACTATCGTGCACTATGACATCACAATTATACACAGTGACATCAATATCCTGCACGATGACATCACAGTTATTCACTGTGACACCACAATTCTGCACTATGACATCGCAATTATTGACTGTGACATCAATAATCTGTACTATGACATCACAATTATAGACTGTGTTATCAATATACTGTACTGTGACATCACAATTTTTGACTGTGACATCACTATAATGATCTGTGAAAAAATTATACATTGTGACATCATTATAGTGCAATATGACATCAGAATTATACACTGTGACATCAAAATCCTGAAGTATGACATCACAATTATACACTGTGTTATCAGTATACTGCAGTATGACATCACAATTATTGACTGTCACATAGCTATAGTGCTGTATGACACAATTATACAATATGACATCAATATAATATACTGTGACCTACAATTATTCACTGTGACATTAAAATCCTGCAATATGACATCACAATTATTGACTTTGATATCACTATAATGCTCTCTGAACACAATTATACATTGTGACATCACGATAGTGCGATTGGACATCACAATTATACACTGTGACATCAATATAAAGGACTATGACATAAATCATTGACTGTGACATCAAAATGCTGCACAATGACATCACAATTATTGACTGTGACATCATAATTCTGCAGTATGTCATCACAATTATTGACTGTATAATCACTATAGTAATTATGAACACAATTATACACTGTGAGTTCACTATAGTGCAATATGACATCAAAATTATACATTTGACTTCAATATAATGGACTATGACCTACAGTTATTCAATGTGACATCAAAATCCTGCACTATGACATCACATTTATTGACTCTGACATCACTATAGTGCTCTATGAACACAATTATACATTTTGACATCACTATAGGGCAATATCACCTCACAATTATACACTCTGACATCCCTATAATGCAATATGACATCACGTTTATTGACTGTGACATCAATATATTGCTCTATGTACCAATTTATACACTGTGACATCACTATAGTGCTCTATGTACAAATTTATACACTGTGACATCATTATAGGGCAATATGTCACCACAATTATACACTGTGACATCACTATCTTGCACTAGACATCACATTATATATTGTGTTATCAATATACTGCTGAATGACATCACAATTATTGACTGTGACATAGCTATAGTTCTCTATAAACACAATTATACACTGTGACATCATTAGCTTGCACTGAGAATCACAATTATACACTGTGATATCAAAACAATTGCATGTGACTTTCACTTATTCACTGTGTCATCGATATACTGCACTATGACATCACAATTATTAAATGTAACATCAATATTGTTTCTATGAACCCAATTATACACTGTGAGTTCACTCTAGTTCATATGACATCACAATTCTTCACTGTGACACCACAATTCTGCACTATGACGTCACAATTATTGACTGTGACATCAATATCCTGAACTATGACATCACAATTATACACTGTGTTATCAATATACTGTACTATGACATCACAATTATTGACTGTGACATCACTATAATGACCTGTGCACAAAATTATACATTGTGACATCATTATAGTGCAATATGACAGCACAATATACACTGTGACATCAGTATCTTGCACTGTAACATCACTATTATATGGTGTGACTTCAATATACTGTGCTATTACATCACAATTATTGACTGTGACATCAATAGTGTTCTCTATGAACACAATTATACTTTGTGACATCACTATTGTGCAATATGACACCAAAATTATACACTGTGACATCACTATATTGCACTATGACATCACAATTTTCCACTGTGACATCATAATACTGCACTATGACATCACAAGTTACACCATAGTGCACTATGACATCAAGACTGTACTTTGTGACATCACTTTTGTTCACAATGAGCACTATTATACACTGTAACATCACTACAGTGCACTGTGACATCACAATTATCCACTGTGGCATCACTGTAGTACATGTTGACATCAGTATAGTACACTATGACATCACAATTATACATCATGACATGACTATTGTGCAATATGACATCACAATTATTCTCAGTGTAATCACTATGCTGCACTATGACATGACAATTATACACAATAGTGCAATATGACATCTCCACTATACATAGTGACATCACTATTCTGCACTATGTAACACAATTATACACTTTTACATCACTAGCTTGTACTGTGACATCACAGGTTTTGACTGTGACATAACAAAAGTCTCTATGTACACAATTATACACTGTGACATCACTATAGTACAATATGACATCAAAATTTTATACCGCGACATGAATGTCTTGCACTATGACATCACAATTATTGACTGTGACAACACTATAGAGCTCTCTGAACACAATTTTACATTGTGACATCATTACAGTGCACTATGACATCACAATTATACACTGTAACATCAATATCCTGCACGTTGACATCACAATTATTGACTGTGATTTCACAATGCTGCACTATGACATCACAATTATTGACTATGACATCACTATTGTGCTCTATGTACAAAATTATTCATTGTGACATCAATATAGTACAATACCACCTCACAATTATACACTGTGACATCACTATCTTGCACTTTGACATCACATTATACATTGTGTTATCAATATACTGCAATATGACATCACAACTATTGACTGTGACATAGCTATACTGCTCTATAAACACAATTATACACTGTGACATCACTAGCTTGCACTGAGAATCACAATTATACACTGGACATCAATATAATTGCATGTGACCTTCACTTATTCACTGTGACATCAATATACTGCACTATGACATCACAATTATTAACTGTGACGTCAATATAGTTTCTATGAACCCAATTATACACTCTGAGTTCACTCTAGTGCAATATGCCATCAAAATTATACACTGTGACTTTTAAAGAATGGACTAACCTACAATTATTCACTGTGAATTTAAAATCCTGCATTATGACATCACATTCATTGACTGTGACATCAATATAGTGCACTCTGAACACAATTATACACTGTGATATCACTATCGTGCACTATGACATCACAATTATACACAGTGACATCAATATCCTGCACGATGACATCACAGTTATTCACTGTGACACCACAATTCTGCACTATGACATCGCAATTATTGACTGTGACATCAATAATCTGTACTATGACATCACAATTATAGACTGTGTTATCAATATACTGTACTGTGACATCACAATTTTTGACTGTGACATCACTATAATGATCTGTGAAAAAATTATACATTGTGACATCATTATAGTGCAATATGACATCAGAATTATACACTGTGACATCAAAATCCTGAAGTATGACATCACAATTATACACTGTGTTATCAGTATACTGCAGTATGACATCACAATTATTGACTGTCACATAGCTATAGTGCTGTATGACACAATTATACAATATGACATCAATATAATATACTGTGACCTACAATTATTCACTGTGACATTAAAATCCTGCAATATGACATCACAATTATTGACTTTGATATCACTATAATGCTCTCTGAACACAATTATACATTGTGACATCACGATAGTGCGATTGGACATCACAATTATACACTGTGACATCAATATAAAGGACTATGACATAAATCATTGACTGTGACATCAAAATGCTGCACAATGACATCACAATTATTGACTGTGACATCATAATTCTGCAGTATGTCATCACAATTATTGACTGTATAATCACTATAGTAATTATGAACACAATTATACACTGTGAGTTCACTATAGTGCAATATGACATCAAAATTATACATTTGACTTCAATATAATGGACTATGACCTACAGTTATTCAATGTGACATCAAAATCCTGCACTATGACATCACATTTATTGACTCTGACATCACTATAGTGCTCTATGAACACAATTATACATTTTGACATCACTATAGGGCAATATCACCTCACAATTATACACTCTGACATCCCTATAATGCAATATGACATCACGTTTATTGACTGTGACATCAATATATTGCTCTATGTACCAATTTATACACTGTGACATCACTATAGTGCTCTATGTACAAATTTATACACTGTGACATCATTATAGGGCAATATGTCACCACAATTATACACTGTGACATCACTATCTTGCACTAGACATCACATTATATATTGTGTTATCAATATACTGCTGAATGACATCACAATTATTGACTGTGACATAGCTATAGTTCTCTATAAACACAATTATACACTGTGACATCATTAGCTTGCACTGAGAATCACAATTATACACTGTGATATCAAAACAATTGCATGTGACTTTCACTTATTCACTGTGTCATCGATATACTGCACTATGACATCACAATTATTAAATGTAACATCAATATTGTTTCTATGAACCCAATTATACACTGTGAGTTCACTCTAGTTCATATGACATCACAATTCTTCACTGTGACACCACAATTCTGCACTATGACGTCACAATTATTGACTGTGACATCAATATCCTGAACTATGACATCACAATTATACACTGTGTTATCAATATACTGTACTATGACATCACAATTATTGACTGTGACATCACTATAATGACCTGTGCACAAAATTATACATTGTGACATCATTATAGTGCAATATGACAGCACAATATACACTGTGACATCAGTATCTTGCACTGTAACATCACTATTATATGGTGTGACTTCAATATACTGTGCTATTACATCACAATTATTGACTGTGACATCAATAGTGTTCTCTATGAACACAATTATACTTTGTGACATCACTATTGTGCAATATGACACCAAAATTATACACTGTGACATCACTATATTGCACTATGACATCACAATTTTCCACTGTGACATCATAATACTGCACTATGACATCACAAGTTACACCATAGTGCACTATGACATCAAGACTGTACTTTGTGACATCACTTTTGTTCACAATGAGCACTATTATACACTGTAACATCACTACAGTGCACTGTGACATCACAATTATCCACTGTGGCATCACTGTAGTACATGTTGACATCAGTATAGTACACTATGACATCACAATTATACATCATGACATGACTATTGTGCAATATGACATCACAATTATTCTCAGTGTAATCACTATGCTGCACTATGACATGACAATTATACACAATAGTGCAATATGACATCTCCACTATACATAGTGACATCACTATTCTGCACTATGTAACACAATTATACACTTTTACATCACTAGCTTGTACTGTGACATCACAGGTTTTGACTGTGACATAACAAAAGTCTCTATGTACACAATTATACACTGTGACATCACTATAGTACAATATGACATCAAAATTTTATACCGCGACATGAATGTCTTGCACTATGACATCACAATTATTGACTGTGACAACACTATAGAGCTCTCTGAACACAATTTTACATTGTGACATCATTACAGTGCACTATGACATCACAATTATACACTGTAACATCAATATCCTGCACGTTGACATCACAATTATTGACTGTGATTTCACAATGCTGCACTATGACATCACAATTATTGACTATGACATCACTATTGTGCTCTATGTACAAAATTATTCATTGTGACATCAATATAGTACAATACCACCTCACAATTATACACTGTGACATCACTATCTTGCACTTTGACATCACATTATACATTGTGTTATCAATATACTGCAATATGACATCACAACTATTGACTGTGACATAGCTATACTGCTCTATAAACACAATTATACACTGTGACATCACTAGCTTGCACTGAGAATCACAATTATACACTGGACATCAATATAATTGCATGTGACCTTCACTTATTCACTGTGACATCAATATACTGCACTATGACATCACAATTATTAACTGTGACGTCAATATAGTTTCTATGAACCCAATTATACACTCTGAGTTCACTCTAGTGCAATATGCCATCAAAATTATACACTGTGACTTTTAAAGAATGGACTAACCTACAATTATTCACTGTGAATTTAAAATCCTGCATTATGACATCACATTCATTGACTGTGACATCAATATAGTGCACTCTGAACACAATTATACACTGTGATATCACTATCGTGCACTATGACATCACAATTATACACAGTGACATCAATATCCTGCACGATGACATCACAGTTATTCACTGTGACACCACAATTCTGCACTATGACATCGCAATTATTGACTGTGACATCAATAATCTGTACTATGACATCACAATTATAGACTGTGTTATCAATATACTGTACTATGACATCACAATTTTTGACTGTGACATCACTATAATGATCTGTGAAAAAATTATACATTGTGACATCATTATAGTGCAATATGACATCAGAATTATACACTGTGACATCAAAATCCTGAAGTATGACATCACAATTATACACTGTGTTATCAGTATACTGCAGTATGACATCACAATTATTGACTGTCACATAGCTATAGTGCTGTATGACACAATTATACAATATGACATCAATATAATATACTGTGACCTACAATTATTCACTGTGACATTAAAATCCTGCAATATGACATCACAATTATTGACTTTGATATCACTATAATGCTCTCTGAACACAATTATACATTGTGACATCACGATAGTGCGATTGGACATCACAATTATACACTGTGACATCAATATAAAGGACTATGACATAAATCATTGACTGTGACATCAAAATGCTGCACAATGACATCACAATTATTGACTGTGACATCATAATTCTGCAGTATGTCATCACAATTATTGACTGTATAATCACTATAGTAATTATGAACACAATTATACACTGTGAGTTCACTATAGTGCAATATGACATCAAAATTATACATTTGACTTCAATATAATGGACTATGACCTACAGTTATTCAATGTGACATCAAAATCCTGCACTATGACATCACATTTATTGACTCTGACATCACTATAGTGCTCTATGAACACAATTATACATTTTGACATCACTATAGGGCAATATCACCTCACAATTATACACTCTGACATCCCTATAATGCAATATGACATCACGTTTATTGACTGTGACATCAATATATTGCTCTATGTACCAATTTATACACTGTGACATCACTATAGTGCTCTATGTACAAATTTATACACTGTGACATCATTATAGGGCAATATGTCACCACAATTATACACTGTGACATCACTATCTTGCACTAGACATCACATTATATATTGTGTTATCAATATACTGCTGAATGACATCACAATTATTGACTGTGACATAGCTATAGTTCTCTATAAACACAATTATACACTGTGACATCATTAGCTTGCACTGAGAATCACAATTATACACTGTGATATCAAAACAATTGCATGTGACTTTCACTTATTCACTGTGTCATCGATATACTGCACTATGACATCACAATTATTAAATGTGACATCAATATTGTTTCTATGAACCCAATTATACACTGTGAGTTCACTCTAGTTCATATGACATCACAATTCTTCACTGTGACACCACAATTCTGCACTATGACGTCACAATTATTGACTGTGACATCAATATCCTGAACTATGACATCACAATTATACACTGTGTTATCAATATACTGTACTATGACATCACAATTATTGACTGTGACATCACTATAATGACCTGTGCACAAAATTATACATTGTGACATCATTATAGTGCAATATGACAGCACAATATACACTGTGACATCAGTATCTTGCACTGTAACATCACTATTATATGGTGTGACTTCAATATACTGTGCTATTACATCACAATTATTGACTGTGACATCAATAGTGTTCTCTATGAACACAATTATACTTTGTGACATCACTATTGTGCAATATGACACCAAAATTATACACTGTGACATCACTATATTGCACTATGACATCACAATTTTCCACTGTGACATCATAATACTGCACTATGACATCACAAGTTACACCATAGTGCACTATGACATCAAGACTGTACTTTGTGACATCACTTTTGTTCACAATGAGCACTATTATACACTGTAACATCACTACAGTGCACTGTGACATCACAATTATCCACTGTGGCATCACTGTAGTACATGTTGACATCAGTATAGTACACTATGACATCACAATTATACATCATGACATGACTATTGTGCAATATGACATCACAATTATTCTCAGTGTAATCACTATGCTGCACTATGACATGACAATTATACACAATAGTGCAATATGACATCTCCACTATACATAGTGACATCACTATTCTGCACTATGTAACACAATTATACACTTTTACATCACTAGCTTGTACTGTGACATCACAGGTTTTGACTGTGACATAACAAAAGTCTCTATGTACACAATTATACACTGTGACATCACTATAGTACAATATGACATCAAAATTTTATACCGCGACATGAATGTCTTGCACTATGACATCACAATTATTGACTGTGACAACACTATAGAGCTCTCTGAACACAATTTTACATTGTGACATCATTACAGTGCACTATGACATCACAATTATACACTGTAACATCAATATCCTGCACGTTGACATCACAATTATTGACTGTGATTTCACAATGCTGCACTATGACATCACAATTATTGACTATGACATCACTATTGTGCTCTATGTACAAAATTATTCATTGTGACATCAATATAGTACAATACCACCTCACAATTATACACTGTGACATCACTATCTTGCACTTTGACATCACATTATACATTGTGTTATCAATATACTGCAATATGACATCACAACTATTGACTGTGACATAGCTATACTGCTCTATAAACACAATTATACACTGTGACATCACTAGCTTGCACTGAGAATCACAATTATACACTGGACATCAATATAATTGCATGTGACCTTCACTTATTCACTGTGACATCAATATACTGCACTATGACATCACAATTATTAACTGTGACGTCAATATAGTTTCTATGAACCCAATTATACACTCTGAGTTCACTCTAGTGCAATATGCCATCAAAATTATACACTGCGACTTTTAAAGAATGGACTAACCTACAATTATTCACTGTGAATTTAAAATCCTGCATTATGACATCACATTCATTGACTGTGACATCAATATAGTGCACTCTGAACACAATTATACACTGTGATATCACTATCGTGCACTATGACATCACAATTATACACAGTGACATCAATATCCTGCACGATGACATCACAGTTATTCACTGTGACACCACAATTCTGCACTATGACATCGCAATTATTGACTGTGACATCAATAATCTGTACTATGACATCACAATTATAGACTGTGTTATCAATATACTGTACTATGACATCACAATTTTTGACTGTGACATCACTATAATGATCTGTGAAAAAAATTATACATTGTGACATCATTATAGTGCAATATGACATCAGAATTATACACTGTGACATCAAAATCCTGAAGTATGACATCACAATTATACACTGTGTTATCAGTATACTGCAGTATGACATCACAATTATTGACTGTCACATAGCTATAGTGCTGTATGACACAATTATACAATATGACATCAATATAATATACTGTGACCTACAATTATTCACTGTGACATTAAAATCCTGCAATATGACATCACAATTATTGACTTTGATATCACTATAATGCTCTCTGAACACAATTATACATTGTGACATCACGATAGTGCGATTGGACATCACAATTATACACTGTGACATCAATATAAAGGACTATGACATAAATCATTGACTGTGACATCAAAATGCTGCACAATGACATCACAATTATTGACTGTGACATCATAATTCTGCAGTATGTCATCACAATTATTGACTGTATAATCACTATAGTAATTATGAACACAATTATACACTGTGAGTTCACTATAGTGCAATATGACATCAAAATTATACATTTGACTTCAATATAATGGACTATGACCTACAGTTATTCAATGTGACATCAAAATCCTGCACTATGACATCACATTTATTGACTCTGACATCACTATAGTGCTCTATGAACACAATTATACATTTTGACATCACTATAGGGCAATATCACCTCACAATTATACACTCTGACATCCCTATAATGCAATATGACATCACGTTTATTGACTGTGACATCAATATATTGCTCTATGTACCAATTTATACACTGTGACATCACTATAGTGCTCTATGTACAAATTTATACACTGTGACATCATTATAGGGCAATATGTCACCACAATTATACACTGTGACATCACTATCTTGCACTTGACATCACATTATATATTGTGTTATCAATATACTGCTGAATGACATCACAATTATTGACTGTGACATAGCTATAGTTCTCTATAAACACAATTATACACTGTGACATCATTAGCTTGCACTGAGAATCACAATTATACACTGTGATATCAAAACAATTGCATGTGACTTTCACTTATTCACTGTGTCATCGATATACTGCACTATGACATCACAATTATTAAATGTGACATCAATATTGTTTCTATGAACCCAATTATACACTGTGAGTTCACTCTAGTTCATATGACATCACAATTCTTCACTGTGACACCACAATTCTGCACTATGACGTCACAATTATTGACTGTGACATCAATATCCTGAACTATGACATCACAATTATACACTGTGTTATCAATATACTGTACTATGACATCACAATTATTGGCTGTGACATCACTATAATGACCTGTGCACAAAATTATACATTGTGACATCACTATAGTGCAATATGACATTACAATAATACACTGTGACATCAGTGTATTGCATTATGACATCACAATTATACACCGTGACATCAATATACTATACTATGACATCACAATTATTGTCCGTGACATGAGTATATTTCTATGAACATAATTATATTTTGTGTCATCACTATAGTGCAATATGACATCACAATTATACACTTTAACATCAATATAATTAATTGTGGCCAACAATTATTGACTATGACATCACAATCCTGATGTATGACTTCACAATTATTGACAGTGACATCACTATAGTGCACTGTATACAAAATTATACACTGTGACATCATTATAGTGCAATATGACAGCACAATATACACTGTGACATCAGTATCTTGCACTGTGACATCACTATTATATGCTGTGACTTCAATATACTTTGCTATTACATCACAATTATTGACTGTGACATCAATAGTGTTCTCTATGAACACAATTATACTTTGTGACATCACTATTGTGCAATATGACACCAAAATTATACACTGTGACATCACTATATTGCACTATGACATCACAATTTTCCACTGTGACATCATAATACTGCACTATGACATCACAAATTTACACCATAGTGCACTATGACATCAAGACTGTACTTTGTGACATCACTTTTGTTCACAATGAGCACTATTATACACTGTAACATCACTACAGTGCACTGTGACATCACAATTATCCACTGTGGCATCACTGTAGTACATGTTGACATCAGTATAGTACACTATGACATCACAATTATACATCATGACATGACTATTGTGCAATATGACATCACAATTATTCTCAGTGTAATCACTATGCTGCACTATGACATGACAATTATACACAATAGTGCAATATGACAACTCCACTATACATAGTGACATCACTATTCTGCACTATGAAACACAATTATACACTTTTACATCACTAGCTTGTACTGTGACATCACAGGTTTTGACAGTGACATAACAAAAGTCTCTATGTACACAATTATACACTGTGACATCACTATAGTACAATATGACATCAAAATTATACACCGTGACATGAATGTCTTGCACTATGACATCACAATTATTGACTGTGACAACACTATAGAGCTCTCTGAACACAATTTTACATTGTGACATCATTACAGTGCACTATGACATCACAATTATACACTGTAACATCAATATCCTGCACGTTGACATCACAATTATTGACTGTGATTTCACAATGCTGCACTATGACATCACAATTATTGACTATGACATCACTATTGTGCTCTATGTACAAAATTATTCATTGTGACATCAATATAGTACAATACCACCTCACAATTATACACTGTGACATCACTATAGTGCACTATGACATCACACTTATACAACATGACATCAATATCCTGCACTATGACATCACAATTATTGACTGTGACATCACATTGCTGCACTATGACATCACAATTATTGACCTTGACATTACTATAGTGCTCTACATACAAAACTATACACTGTGACATCATTATAGTGCAATATGACACCACAATTATACACTCTGATATCAATATACTGCAGTATGACATCACAATTATTGACTATGACATAGCTATAGTGCTCTATGATCACAATTATACACTGTGACATCAATATAATGGACTGTGACCTACAATTATTCTCTGTGGCACCACAATACTGCACTATGACATCACATTTATTGACCGTGACATCACTATAGTGCTCTATGAACACAATTATACACTGGCCACATTGAGAAGTTGTGATACTTCATTGATGAGACAGGGTAGAACTCCAGCACCTGTTTGCCGTGCAATGCTTTTGAGATTGAAACTGACTGAATGTGAATATCTGTGGCCTCCTAGGATAGAAGGGTCACATATGGGGGCCCCATATTCATATTGTAAGTCTGCATCTCTCCTTTGGTAAGAGAGGGAAGATCTCAGTTCTCCTCGTTGAACTAGGGTATGTCTGAAATTTCCTTGGACAACAGGGAATGAAGTGGTACTCCCTCTTGGAACAGGTGAATATATGATGCTCTGTTGGACAGGAAGCAAACCCCTGCATCCTTCTCTAACACTAGTGGAATGTTTCTGTTTATCTTGGACAGCAATATCATGTCTGAACACACCTTTGGCAGAAACAGGGTGTCTGACATCATCGCTTTGGGAGGTTGAGGAAGGTTTGACACTCCCATTGGAACTGTCTCTATCTGGAAATAACATGAAGCTTTCTTGGGCTTCAGGGGAAGTTTGGGTGGCTTCTTGGGTAAAAGGGGCATGTGTGAGTCTTGTCCTGGTAGAAGTAGAATCAGTATGGCTTGAAGAAGTCTCATAGGGAGAAGTGGAATATCTGAAGTTCTCTCCATGAGAGAGAGAGTAGTTTCCACATACCCTTCTGTGCAGATTGGAGATTCTTTGCCTTCTTCAGGGTTACCTCTTGGCAGGTGAATGTCTGTGTCCTTTTTTGGATTAAGATGAAAGTTTGCAGACCTCGTGCTCTGAATGGGAAATGTGAACATCTGCTTTCTTAGAGGGGGCCTGCTCCAATTTGCTTTTGGTAGATTTGGAACATCTAGTGACCCCTTTGGGAGATGGAGAACTTCTGAGTCCCTTCTCATGAGATTGTGAGGATCTGTGGTGTCTCTCTTTGGAAGAATGGTGAAATTTCAAGCCCTCTTCTTCTGATGGGACAGACTTGAGGCCTGCTTCTTTAGAATCATGTCTTGATTTTGTTTTCATTGATTTAGAATGTCTAGACCCACCCCATGGAAAAGGTGAATATCTGAGATCTTCTGTAGGAGGGGAACTATATCTGCAGCTCAAGTCTGATAATGTTGGGAGAGGAACACTCCTTTGAAGAGCAGAGGTAGGACTTGAGTTCTTTTTGACATACCTGGAAGATGCAAGTCTTTGTTTGGCAGAACAGATACCTCTTAAGGCATCAAGTTCTGAAATGGAATATCTGATATCCTCTTCAGTAAATGGGGCACATATCAATACACTTTTAGTAGAACTGGAAAGTCTGGGCCTTCTTTTGGGGTAAGGGGAATGCCTTTTATAGACTTCATGTGAAGGAAGAGGCATAAAGTCACCTGCAAACTCTGCTGAAAAGGAAGGTCCAACATTTTCTTGGCTAGATCTCACAGGTTCTAGAGGCTGTTGGGCTGTTTTGAAGTGTTCCAGAGTATCATGGAGAGATGTTGATTGTCCCAGATTCTCTTGGTCACTTACCAAAGGGCCTAGAGCACCTTGGTCAGATTCCAAAATTTCCAGAGCCCCTGGCACAGATGCAAAAGTTTCTAGAGTCCCTGACACAGACTCTGAAGATTTAAAAATCTCTTTGTTAATTGGCAAGGGTTGTGCTATCTCTGGAGTAAGTGAACAAGGTTGTAGAGGCTGCTCTGAAGGATGTGGAAATCCTAGATCATCTTGGGAAGTTGGTGATGTTTCTATAATCCCATGGGTAGAAGATGGTGTTTCTAGAGGACTTTCTGTACAAGGTGATATTCCTAGTGTACCCTGTGCAGATTCACCATGTCCAAGATCATCTGGATCAGATGACAACTGTCTTAATGGCCCCTTGTCCAAACAATGGCCTGGATCCCCTTGAGATGACAAGAAAGCATCTGGAGACCATTGAGCATATGGTGAATGTTCAAGAGGTTCTTGTGATAATATAGACAGCCCCAGAACTTCTTGTGAATGCAATGAGTTTCCTACACAGACTTGCTGAGATTGAGACTCTCCTCGTACACTTGAAGATATTTTCTGACAACCTGGTTCTGATGGGGAGGATACCACAGTTCCAGTTGCAGAAGGTGTAGGTCTAAGAGATGCTTTGTAAGATGAAGAAGGTTCCAGAGTTTCCTCAGGAGATATTGATGACCCTAAAATTTCTTTTTCAGACAGATTAAGTCCCATAGAACTTTGGGCAGATAGTGAAAGACCCAGAGACCCTGGGGTAGATGGCAAAGTTTCCAAAATTCTCAGAGAAGATTGTGGTAAATTACATACCTCTTTGGTAGATGGCAATGTTTCTGAAGTCTCTGTCATAAGGAGAGAAGGTTTCATAGTCTGCCCTGAAGGAGGCAGATGTCCTAAAGAATTATGAACAGATGATGAAGTTTCTATAATACCAAGGTTAGAAGATGGTATTTCAAGAGTACTCTGGGTAGATGGTGATGTTCCTAGTGTCTCCTGGGTAGATTCAGTAAGTCCAAGATCTCTTGGATCAGATGATGACTTTTCTAAAGGACCTAGGTGCAAATAAGTGATTGGAGCCTTTTGGAATGACAAGGAAGTATTGTGAGATCCTTGAGCAGATGGTGAATTTCCAAGAGGTTCTTGTGATGAGATAGATAACCCCAAAGTCCCTTGGTTAGACAATGTATTTCTTAAATAGATGTGCTGGTGTGGTGAATCTTGTAGAGTCACTTTTTCACCTGAAGACATTTCCTGTAAACCTTGGTCTTTTAGTGAAGGTCTTACAGGCCCCATTTGAAATGGGTCAGATTTCACAGACACTTGGTCAGATGGAGAATGTTCCAGAGATTCCTGAGAAAATGTAGGTGTTCCCACTATCACTTGGTCAGATATGAAATGGCCCACCACCCCTTGGGCAAATGTTGAAAGTTTTAGTCTCTGTAGGAGAGACACCAAAATGTCTAGATACCTTGAGATAGATTTTAAAGTCCCACAAACCTCTTGGGAAGATGGCAAAGGTCCTGGTGTCACTTGTGTAAATTTGGAAGGACCCAGATTTCCCTTCCAAGGATACTGAATTCCTAGAACACTTTGAGCAGATGTTGCAGATTCTATAGACTCGTGGGCAGATGAGGGTGTTTCTGTAACACCCTGGGGAGATGGTGAAGTTCCTAGAGTACTTTTTGAAAACTGAGAAAATCCACCATCTCCAGGATCATATGCTGACTGTGCTAAAACCTCTTGGGCTAAAGAAGGGCCAAGATGCTTTTGGAAAGATGTGGAAGTTTCTGGAGATGCTTGGACAGATGATGATGTTTCTCTACCACCTTGGGTAGAGAGTGATGTTCCTAGAGGACCTGCTGAAGATTGAGAAGGTCCACAATTTTCCGGAGCAGATGATGACTGTGCTAAAGCCTTTTGGGCTAAAGAAGTCCTAGGATTCTCTTGGGAAGATGTGGAAGTTGCCTGAAACCCTTGATCAGGTTTTGAATGCCCTAAATATTCTTGTGCTGATATGGAAGTTCCCAGATTCACTTGTGTAGATAGTGAATCTCGTAAACACCCTTGCTTAGGTATTGAAGGTCTTTGAGACCCTTGGGCAGATGTAGACAATTTTGAACACAATTGGGATGATAATAAAGGTTTCAAGGTTCCTGGCACAGATGGAGTAGATCTCAGTGAACCTTTAGAAGATGAAGAAATTTCAAGAGTATCCTGGAGAGATGTTGATGATCCCTGAAAATTTTGGTCAGAATCACAAGTGCAAACAGCAGTTTGGGCAGATATTGAATGTCCCAGAGTACCTGGGACAAATGGCAAAGTTCCTTGAGTCCCTGAAGAAGAAGATTCTGAAAATTTAAAAGTCATTTGGGGAGATGGCAACTTTTCTGATGCCTTTGAAGTACATTGGGAAGGTCGCAGATACCCTGGGGAATAAGACTGAAGTTGTAGAGTACCATGTGCATCTATCGAAACTTCTATAGTTCTCTGGAGAGAAGATGATGTTTCAAGAGTAACTTGAGATGATGGTAAAGTTCCCAGCATCCCCTGGGCAGAGGAAGAAAGTCCACCTCCTTGAACAGATGGGAACTGTGCTACAGCCTCTTGATAATAGGAAGAGCCTACCACTTTGTGGGAAGATGTGGAAGATTCTTGTGACCCTTGGGCAAATGACAAATGTCCTAGAGACTTTTGTCCTGATGTAGAAAAGCCCACAGCTCCTTGGGAAGATGATAATTTTCCTCCACACATTCCCTGAGGTGGGGACTGTCCCAGAGTCACTTTTGTGGGTGCAGACACATTCTGCCACACTTGTTCTGGTAGGGAATGAGTACCTGGTTCAGATGGGGTAGATGTCAGTGACACTTGGCTAGATGGAGAATGTTCCACAGAAGTTTGGGTAGTTGGTGTATATTCTAGACACTTCTCTGAAGACGTGGACAGTCCAAAATTATTTTTGTAGTGTAGGGAAGGGCTTTTAGCATCTTGCAGCACAGAAGTGAAAAGTCTTGGTGATTCTGAGGCAGATAAAATATTTTTTATGGGCCCTGTGGTAGACAGAGCAGTTTTGAAATTCCCTTGGTCAGATGGCAATACTTTTACTTCCCTCTGGGAAAATTGGGAAGGTCCCTGAGTTCCCAGGGAAGGAAACCCAAGTCCCAGATTATCTTGGGCATATGGCAAAGGTTCTGTTTTCCCTTGCCTATCTGATGAAAGTTTCATAGCCCCTTGTGTACATGTCAATGTTCCTAGAACACCCTGGTAAGACACAGGTGTTCTCAGAGACCGTGAGACAGGTAGAGAAACCCCTAAATCCACTTGGGCAGATGGAGAAGATCCTAGAGTCACTGGAGTAGATGGTGAATCTCCCAAATGCCCTTTTGAAGAATTGGATGTCGCTAGATTGTCATGTGTACTTGTAGAAACTTTCAGAGTACCCTGTGAAGACAGGCATGGTCCTCCAGCTTCTGGGAAAGATAAAAAAGAACTCATTGGAACAGATAAGGACATTGCCAAAGGCCCTAGGGAAGATGAAGCAGTTCCTAGAGTCCCTTCTCCAGATAAAGAAATTACTTTGTGCCCCATTGAAGAAGGAAGAGATCCTGAAGAGTCTGCAACAGATGGATTTGTTTGTTTAACACTTTGTGCAGTCTGCAAAGACTCAGGAGGTCCATGGGAAGAAACAGAGTGTCCTAGAGTGCCTTGTGTAGGTGTGGAGAGATCAGAAGTCCCTTCTACAGACAGGGAAGTTTCCAAATGCCTTTGGGAAGTAAGGAAAGGACTCACTCTTGCCTGGGCAGATATGGAAAGTCCCAGAATCCCTTCATCAGATACCACATGCCCTGGGGTAGCTGCAGACATTTTACATGCACCCGGTGAAGATGAATATCTTGGAGTCTCACAGGGAGATGTCAAAGGTTTGACAGAACCTCGTGCATTTAGAGAAATTTTTGGAGACCCTTGGACAAATTTCATTGCTCCTGTCATCTTTTGGGCATGGTGGGTATCTCTCTGAGACACTGGGATGGATGGAGAATGTGCTAGTGGGCTCTGTGCTGAAGTGGACTGTGAGCCTGTACCTTGTTTAAGTGAAGAAGAGTTTGAAATCCCTTGGGAAGATAAACGATAGCCTGGAGTCCTTTGTGTAGCTGTGGGCTGTCTTATATACCCTTGTGTAGATAGGCAGGAACCCACAGCTCCTTGAGAACAATGAGAAATTGTTTGACTACCTTGTTCCAAATAGGATGGTCCCATATGATCGGGAGCACAAGCTAGACATACTGAAGTTCCTACCAGAGGTGGAGAAATCTCCATTTTCTCTCCTACATGGGACAGTTTCTCCTGACACTGCATAGATTGGAGTGTTCCTAGGATGCTTGCAGAAGATGACAAAGACTCTAGAGTTTCTTTGGAAGATGCCAAAGGCCTCAGAGAACATTTGGCAGATACAGTAAGTTGTGGAAGGCAACGAGGAGATAGAACAGGTGCTGGATCACCTGGGACATGTGGTGAATGTCCTCTAGGGACTTTGTTCAATGGTGAAGTCGCTCTATGAACTGGGACAGATGGAGAATTTCTCACAGGCTCTCTCACATATGACAAATGACCAAGATTCCTTTGGGCAGGTTGAGATGATTCCAGATTGCCAGGCAAAGAATCCAAAGGATCAAGATCTCCTACGGAAGATGAAAAAGGACACAGAGTTCCCTGTGCAGACAAGGAAAGTTTCAGAAGCCCACCAACATATGGCAAAGGTTCAGGATACCCTGAGATTGCAGAACCTGGGAACATTTTCTGAGAAACTGAGGCAGATGGTCCATGTATTCCAGTACCTGCAGGAGATAACAAAGGTGCTGGAGTGCTCTGTTCAGATTGGGAAGGATTCAGAAATCCTGGGACAGATGCTGGA